>NW_020897691.1:9238795-9353041 GCF_003984885.1 Neopelma chrysocephalum
AGATATAGATATAGATATAGATATAGATATAGATATAGATATAGATAGATAGGTATGTATGTATATAACTGGAAGGTGTAGGATCTGGGCATGATGTAGATGATGTAAAATAAGGGCTGGATAATCTCCTGGTTCTACCCAGGACAGGGTTAATTTTTGCAGTGGCTAGGACCCAGAGGTTACTCTATACCACGTCACCTTCCAGTCAGGGTAGCATTGTGCAGTCAGGTATTGTCGGGGCTTTTCCATGTGGTGAACTCTCATGTATGAATCATTCACCATTCTTGTACACCCTTTTATTAATATTGCTGCTGTTACTGTTCATTTCTTATTTCATTGCTGTTTCCAATAAATTGTTCTTATTCAATCTGTGATCTTTATCTTTTGTACCTCCAGTTTCTCCTCTCCAGCCCACCGCGAGGAGTGAGCAAGTGGTATGTGGTTTGACATGTCTCAGTGGGAATATTAAATGGGGTAATACCATTCCTAAAACACTACAGCTAGTTAGGGGAAGTCCAGCAGGAGCACATGCAAGATTTTTTTCTGTAATTTAGCCAGAGTTTCTCTCAACAACCCTCTAATCAGCCCTGAGTAAGATTCATTGATGTCATCTGACAAGGACATGGGTTTTTGCTTCTTGGAAAAGGGAAAAAAAAAAAGACCCAAGCTCTTTAACTGGAATTTCTCACTTCCCTGGTTCTTTGCCAGACTTGCTTTTGCTATCAAACACTCAAGTCTCAGTGGACAACAGAAACGTTTTTGTTCTTCTGCTGAATTTAAGTCTTCTATGAACTCCAAATAGCTCAACAAAAAGCAAGGTTCTACAGGATTTCCCACCTTCATAATGCTAGTGGAGGTTTTCTTTCAAGCTTCAATACTACCATTGCAGTAATTAAGCTGACTGAAGATGTGCATATGCTGTGCTATAAAGGGAAAGCTGGCACCCACACTATGTTTATGTTAAACTGATGTTTGATTTACTATTAATAGTCCTTTGAAAAGTAATTAAATTATGAATCCTGTATATTGGTCTCAGAGTTTCACATTTCTCATACAACATGCTGCAATATTTGTACAGCACTCAGAAAAGACAGACATAAGACTATATTTGTATCCCCAGGTCTGCTCCAGCAAGCACAGTATGAGAGTTCATTAACTTGATCGAAAGCAGAAGTGTCTTCTCTCCCCAACCCATTAGAGAGATACAGATTTGAACCAGCAGAGAACCTACTCTATACCTGCTCAAACAGCTCTCTAAATCACATCCTTGTCAGTGGCTCTAAGCAGCAGAGTTGAACTGCAGCTTCTATAAAAGCAGTTTGTTTTTCAGAAGTTGCTAAACTCATAAGCCATCAGCCTCTTGGATTTCTTTGCAACAGGAGGTACTCAGGCAGCTTCTGCTGCAATGCTATCCAGAAGCATCTGCCAAGGGTTCTTGCCCCCTGCAATGGGCACAACTGGAGTGAACAGCTAAGCCTGCTGAAGCCTGACATGAATTGTACTTAATCAATTCCTTAGAAAATCCCTGAGCTGCTCCTGAGATCTTGTTATAAAACATGAAAAAAGTAATTTGAATGGAAGCAATGGTCAGGTTAGAGAAACACAGAAAAAGCTGTCTGCTTTTTCGTTTTCTACACCCCACTTCACGTGATAGTATTCAAGGAGTAGATGTGAACCAGGCTAAACCAGTACTTGGCTAAAATATATCTCCCAAACTGCCTGCGGTTCTTGGGTATATCAGACGTCCTTTTCTGTGTCCATCCTTTTCTGTGTCTCCCTGTCCAGCTCACTAGTCCATGCTAGGACCAGCTGGTGGGGTGACTGGGCTTTGCTGGGCAGCAGCTCCCCATCCCTCTGTGTGCTGCTGGCACACAGCACCCACCACCCAGCAGCTGGGGAAGCCTCACCAGAGGCAAGGAGCAACTGAAGCACCAAGGAGTTGCTGTGTTTCTCAAAAGATGCAAATGGCCTCTGTGAAGCAGAGGAGGAAAAGCTGTGCAGAGACTTACCAACCAACTGAGCAGGGAATGGATGGTGCTTGTCTCTCCAAAGGGACTGGGCATCAGTTGGCAAAGACAAGAGAAGAAAGCTCTATTTCTCCATGGCTAGCCAAGGGAGTATAACTTTACTGCGGATGTTTTGTTTATCATGGGCCACCCACAAAATGGTGCTGCATTTTGCAAATCTTTATGTGTGTATAGCAGAACATGAGCCATCTCTCTGGAAAATCACCACAGGACATAGACAACCCTAGACATCACAGTGCTTACAACTGCAGTAGCAAACTGAAATGGTATAGGGCATGGATCTCATCACTGGCACCTAAGCATCTGCAATGTTTAACTGCTGGTGTGTTTACTGACACAGGTTTGGCCTATGCCAACAGTCCCAGGCAATGCCAGGGCATATTTTGATGCTGAGGGTTTTCCACAAAAGGTAGTATTGATGAGATTACTTCCTTTTGGGAGAAAGATAGCTTACCTATATGACTGTAAGCTGTGCCACTTGCTGTCAGGACTGCAGAAGGAGCCCTGGTTTATTTGCTGGTAGAGATACAGCCATTGAGCTATTGAGGTCTATACTGTGCAAAATTTTAGAATTATTATTGTAATTATTTTTGATAATAAGCCATAGCCATGTTATTAAGATTAGCAAGTATAACATATTAAATGCATTTTTGACACTTTTTAAAGTGGCAAAAGAATAAATCATATATATCTGATGCCACAGAGTAGATCTGTATTAGTTTTTATGTAAAAATACCTGCCAAATGCTAAATTGAGTAGCTTATGAAACCCATTATTCTCTGTCTTTACACATTTTATTTTCTTGCCTGTCAGGCTCTGGAAGGTTGGCTGCTTCTCATCTAGAGGAAGCAACATTTAACATCACAGCAATCAGCAGTGATCAAGGCTACTTCAGATGAAAGTTCGCTTTTTGCCCATGATACCAAATATTATTTCCTGCAGTGCACACCGGCTGTGTGTGAGCATTTCCTCCAAAGTGATAAGTTCTCAGTGAGACACATGGCACTGAACAAGATCACTCTTCTTGTTGTTTACAATACCTTCTCTTAGAATTGGCTCTGCTATCAGCGGAAATGCGGGCAGAGTTCCTTAAAATGTCAAAGTTATCATTATTCTCACTTCATCAAAGATCTCATTGAGACAAATTGTGGTGACATTCACCCTTCCTGATGATCCCGCCTGTCAGCAGGTCCAATTCCTCTGTCTCCCAAACCACAGGCCCCTTTCCCATGGCAGAACATGAGTCTGCCTCAGCTTCACATGACAGAGAATCACAGAATATGATGAGTTGGAAGGGACCTACAAAGATCATTGAGTCCAACTCTTAGCCCTGTACAGAAACATCCCTGAGAGTGACACCATGTGCCTGAGAATATCATCCAAACACTTCTTGAACTCTGTCAGGTTTGGTGCTGTGACCACTTCCCCAGGGAGCCTGTTCCAGTGCCCAACCATCTCCTAAAGATAAAGAACCTTTTCCTAATATCCAATCTAAACCTCCCCTGACACAACTTCAGGCCATTCCCTTGGGTCCTGTCACTGGTCACCACAGAGAAGAGACCAGTGTCTACCCCTCCTCTTCCCCTCATGAGGAAGTTGTCAAACTGCAATGTCATCTCCCCTCAATCTCCTCTTCTCCAGGCTGAACAGAACAAGTGACCTTCAGCTCCTCATACAGCTTCCCCTCCAGGCCCTTCACCATCTTCGTTGCCCTCCTTTGGACCATCTCTAAGAGCTTAATATCTTTCCCATATTGTGGTGCCCAAAACTGCACACAATATTCAAGATGAGGCCACACCAGTGCAGAGCAGAGCAGGACAATCCCCTCCCTCAACTGGCTGGCGATGCTTTGCCTGATGCCCCCCAGGACACGGTTGGCCCTCCTGGCTGCCAGGGCACTGCTGACTCATATTCAACTCATATTCAACTTTCCGCCAACCAGGACCCCTAGGTCCCTTTCCATGGCACTGCTTTCCAGCACCTCATTCCCCAGTCTGTACAAACACCCAGGGTTGCCCCACCCCAGGTGCAGAATCTGGCACTTTCCCTTGTTGAACTTCATCCGTTCTGCAAGCCACAGGGACACAATGAGAAGAGGCAGGTATCCTGAGGTAGCATTTCTCTTTCCACTTCGGATTGCTACCTGTGAGGAGTTTTCTATGTATATCTACAGAGTGTTAATCCCTCTTTAAAACACTGTCTTGATGTGATGCTTATGAAACCCAACTCAAAATACAGTCAAGGAGAAGGTTCAGCAAGTAGAGGTAAGTGCTTGTCAAGTCACTGTGACTCCATCAGGCACGCTGTCCTCCATATAGCCTCCCTCAGGGCGTGCTCCTCAGTGCCTGAAGTTAAGTTTTCAGAGGAGGATTCAGAGAAAAAGACCCCCTTCTCTTCATCAGTGGAGAGAGCCTAGCAATACAGGTCCCCCTGGGTTAGGGTCACTCTTAGAAAGCTTTTCCTTCTTTCTTCTCCCTCCGCCCCATTTCCACAGTAAGTATTTGAGTTCAGTAGCCCTTAAATAGAAATCAACAGGAAGGGCAGGCAAGGATGATCAGCTTTTCACACAGGAGGAGGTGCTAATGCAGTCATCAAGAATTAGCACATGGGTTTCAAACAAGGGATAGAGAGACAGCAAAGTTGTTACGCCACGCACAAAAATTTCAACTCAGAATCACTGAATAGACTCCAAGAAGCAAGGCTCCATTACAGGTGACATGATGCTACTGCCTTCAAATCAACTACTCCAGATTTACACCCATACTGCTCTTTCCATCCCTTCTTCCCAAGGAAACATTGCAGTCTTGGATTAACAATTCCCATAAAAAACCAAAAACTAACACAAAAAACAAACAAACAAACAACAAAAAAAAAAACCTCAAAACCCCAAAAAGATCACAATCATCTGCAAATCATTTGGAAAAGAAGAGCTCCTTATCAACTTGTGTAAAATCATGAAATACATTCAATGTTATTTATTCTCTATGAATAAACAACTGGTATATTGGCTGGGGATACTCTATGATAACAGAAGATCATTATCTTATTTTACTGACACTATTAAAACCCAGGAAGCCTTTTCCTTGACTAGCTCATTTTCATTTATTCCAAACAGCCAAATGTAAATAGAAAACAATGCAGCGCAGCAGTGACACAATGGAGTAATTCTGAAGGCAGATTTTACAGATGTAAACACCCATAAAGGTTGTTGGGTCTTTTTTTTTCACTCCAAGCAATGTATAAACTTGCTTCCATCAACCATCTCCAAAGGCAAACTCTTGGGTCTTGTGGTGGATGTCATAAGTGTAAGTTTAGCAAACTTGTGTGTGGAAATCTGACAGGTTATTTATAAAAGTCTCCGATGTAAATATTGATGAGCCAGCTGTTCAGCTAGGTTATTCAGCATACATATACTATATTTGTGACCAAAAATCTAAAAAGCTTAGCCAACAGTGAAACTAGATGGATAAGAAAAGACACCTTTTGTACCCTGCAGGCCTGTAGTTGTAATTCCTCAATAAGAGCAGTATCAGTGTCAAGACAGCTGATCTTAATGATCAATTTTTTGTTTCCTACAACTATATGTCAGTTTTTTACCTTTACCAAGATCATTTATATTTGAAAAATATAAAATATAAACATATTTCAGTATTCAAATTGATTACTTCCCTGTGGAAATCTTGATCTCTGCCTGCTGTCATCCAATTTCTGAGTCTGAAAGCCATCAGTTCTTCTCCAAGGTCCAACTGCAAGTGGACTACAGTCTACAGGCTGTACCTTTGTATGCCATCCACAGATATTATACAGAAGGAGGTCAGAGCCTGGTAGTATATGTGGCGCATTGGTCTTTTATTTTAGTCCTAGGTCTTACATCACTTACAAGCAAAAAAAACAGAGAAAGAAAAAAAAGAGCCTCTGTGGCCTAAGGAGGAAGCTGAAGTGCTAAAATTTTCTTCCCATACCGTAAAACTGCAACAGAACTTTAGGAAAACAAATTCAAAACCTGCAAGTGTTACATCTCCTTCACATGAGTCTGAGAGACCATTATGATTGGCATTCATATCTCAGTGACAGAGAAACTCAAAGAAGTAAGAAGCTGAAACTCTGCATTGGGTCACTTGGAATTTTCTTTGTCGATCTATATGTGAACAGTTCAAAAGAATCAGAAAGCCTTAACTTAAAGGCAAACCAAAACTGGAGTTCCAAGTTTGCACTGACTGAAAAGGAAGACTCTTCAGGCGGTGCTTCACCATGGCTGGTGGCATGATACTGTTTGCAATTCTATCAGCTTAAAAGTGAAGGTGATGGAGTTGTATTAGCAGACTCAAGCTGAGTAGAGGAAAAGTTGAGGATGTAGCATCAGATAATTCAGGAAGAGATTTTGTTTTAAAACCTAATTACAGCCAGTGGAGTGGGGAGATATGGAAAACGGACCTGTTAAAATTTGCCAGTTTTCCAAAACCATTATATTGTGTGGAAACAGCTTTCTTTTTCATGAAGTTTTGGCAAAATCCAACTATAGGTTCAATTGAAATGTGCCTTTTTCTCAAAGTGTCTTAGCTGGCTCCTAGCTAGACCATCTCTTCTATTGTCTAGAAGTCCGAAAGCCTAGCATCTGGTGTACGTACCAACCCACACTTCTTTCCCTTCTCAAACAGAATCATTTTCCTTTCCTTCCTTTGCCCTTTTTTCGTATTTTCTTTCCCTCACCAGAAATAGTACACTAGGACTAATACTAGATAAGCTCTTAATGATATGTCCCCTGCCTTCTTTTTTTTAAGAAAATGCAGAAGCAAGACAATTCCTCATCCACAGTGCCACTAACTCTACACAGTTTTCTCACCAGTGTGTTGCAGCAAGGGGAAGTGCTTTGATGAATAAATGGGCATCTGCCCTAGTTTTATAATGGTTTGATGTTAAAACCTAACAAGAACTACTTAAATGCTTCAAACACTTTCCTTTTTTTTTCCCCTTCCTTCCCTCACCAGCTAGTCTGTGCCTTATGATCACATTAATAAAACTATACCTCTCTTACACTCCTGCTACCTTATTTCTTCCACTCTGGAGGGCTTTTCTGCAAATGACAATGTTTTGTGATAGTTATCTCATTTTGTTAACCATATATCAAGGTTAATATTAACTGCATATACACTGTATTGCACTTGTACCTGGTGCATCATTGCGTAACACAGTCTGGGGCAGACCTGACATTGGCCTTGCTTTTTTCTAAGCAATCTTTGTTCTTCCACTAAACTGTTTTGAAGGATTCAGCTGTCACACAACAGCTAGTTCTCTTTCTTTCTTTCATAGGCATACAAGAGAACATTTTTTTCCTTCTCTATAGCCCTAGTGCTCAGACCGCTGGTCTCCCTTCACACCTGCAGTGCTATTGCAATCTACCTATGAGGCATCCACTTCTCATTAGCTTCACCTGGGACACTGAGGACCTGCTCACCAAGACTGGCTATTTAGTAGCATACAGAGGACTTTTATCTTCTAGTAGTGCAGCAGTACACTGGACAATTCTCCACTGCCTTTTTTCAGTAAGCCTCTTTAACAAAACTGCACTACAGCTATTGTGGTAACTTTTGTCCAGAGATTCAGGAAATTCATTTCATTTCCTTCAATGGAGATTTTTGGCTTATCAAAACAAAGTCAAATCCTTTGGGTTTTCAGTGCCATTAGTCCTGCTAGGGAAAGCTGAGCATTAAAACCCCAAACAAATAAGAGTTTAACACATTACACAACAGGCAAGCAGGCATTGCCAAGATCTAAAACGCGGAATGTTTGCAACTTTATTATTAAACAAGACTTTCTTTCTCTTTTTACTAGTGAATTCTGAAGACTGCTCCGTAAAAATAGATAGCCAGCCAGACAAAAGAATGCCTTTCCTCTGAAACAGAAGATTAAGTATAAATTATGAATGACAGATCCTTAAAACATGGAGATGAGATTGTCACAAGACTTAGTAGCTATTTTATTCTTATTTGTTCTAGGTTTAAGAGGAAGAAAGTGACTTATAGGTAAATTAATAGAAAATTTCCTACTCATGATACATTTAAAATTGTCTTAGTCTCAGTAATTTTAAGAGTTCAACTCACTTCTGATTGAAAATTCATTTCTTCACTTGTTCTCATTTGCCAGCATTTTCTGCTGAGAAGTGTAATACACCTTGATATATCATGGCAAGGGAAGGGGAACACATATCCAAATGAACACAGATTTTATGGGCTTAGAAAACTGGGACTTAAAGTACAGCTAAAATTCACTACACTGCAACCAAAAGAATAAATCTGTTGGCTGTCTGTAATTAGTATATTCATAGTATATTGTTGCATGGTCAAGGCAGTAAAAAACCAAAGATTGTGCCTTCACTAGAAAAAACAGTAATGTTAGCAGGAAATAATTAATAAGCCACATCTTCATCACTTAAAATCCTCATGGGGCCTAGGTACGTTTAGATTTTGTTGTTAGATAGATAAATAAAGTAAGTAATGTGTCCCAAACTAGTGGGACACACCTGACACCTAACTGACCTTGAGAAACTAAAGCGAGCTAATCTACACTTAAATTAACGCTGTCCTGGCAGTGTAAACAAAATGAGTAGGACACAGTAGAAATAGGATATCAAATTCTCAGCTTTGCATGGGGAACCCCTCTGAATGCACCTTGGTGGACACAAGTTTATTTGCATAGATGGCAAAAAAAGATTTTTTCTTTTCTCCCTTGTGCCGCTCCAGAGTGGATGCCTTTCATTGATGTGACTCCTTGCAAGGGTCCTGCTCTTGGATGGTTCCCTGCACCTCAGAGAAGGACCATTCCCATCTTCCTCATCCATGGGCAGAGGGCTGTGCTAGAGGAACAGTTTCCTCACAGAAGCTCACAAAGATCAAAACAAAGCCAAGGTATTTATTTTCTAAAAAATAGTGGATAATGTCTCAGGCAAAGTGTTAAATGGTTTAGATTTAATTCCTATCATGGCAAACAGCTTCAAATTAGATTGAAATAAATAATCTGGTTTTGACCTGGAGAAATAAAGCAGAGTTCTCTAGACAGGATGATGTCATGCTTCAGATTACATCCTCATTTCCTGTGAGTGCTTTCCCAAACTGGGCACACACTGAGTCTGACTATTGTTAAACTCCGTGTGGCACACTGGTGAGCAAGCCAGCCAGAGACCAGGAGAAATTCCTATTTTCGTTTTGCTTTCTTAAATCAAGACTGACACACTAACATAAATAAGCACAAATATTTCCAGGAGGCTGCATTTTCAGGGCTTTTCCTCCTAATACACAGAGCATCAAGTTATAATTCTGTCAATGAGCAAACAAGAACACCCACAGCCATTTGTTCAAAGCAGCTTCCCATCACTACCATGCAGAGCATGCCCAAAACGACAGCCGAGCTTGAGGATGTACGCAGATAGCCCAGAGCACCAGCTCATGCTTCCAGGTGGCTCCGGCCGCCCAGCCACCACCCCCATGGGACAGCATAGCCACATTAGCCAGCCACCCCCTCTCCTCGGTCCCTCTTTATTCCTCCTGCCCTCTGCAGGTACACATAGGCGGGCATGCAGCCAGTTCAGAACCCGGCTTCAGGAAACAATTAATTTGTTTAGAGCTGCAGAACCAGGCTAATCTGAAGCATGCTCGCCTTCAAAATCGTCACGGAGCATGAAGCAGAGCCGTATGGATCACAGAGAGAGCCCAGACCTGGAGATGAAAATAATTTTGTCTTCAAATCCACAGCAGAGAGATAAGGAAAAAAAAATTAGAAAAAAGAGTCAATGTGCAACCTCCCCTCCTAAAGTTAGAAGGATAGTGTGCATCTCCCTCCTGAAGCTTTGCTAACTTGAGCAGTTTTGCTAGCTGGAAGATTTAGAAGGAGTGAGGATTAGCAAATACTGTATTTCCACTATGCCAGAATTTTCCCTAGGAGCAGAAGACTTCGTACCATGTCCTCAGCTTGACAGCATATTTAAAAGAAATACTATGTGACAAGCACAATCAAATCCATGCACAACGAAAGTAGATGCAGAGAAACTGTTCTATAGATGCAAACTAACGTGTTCATCAGTGTGCTGATTTGCCAAAAAGCTTCAAGTTGTGTGAGAAGGGAGGAAAATCAGCTCCTGAAAAACAAAACTGTTACAGATTATGATCAGTCAGTGTGCTAGTCCACTCTATCCTGATGCAACTTTTCTTCTTCACAACAGGAGAGGGTAACAGAAAATTCATATCTGGAAAATAAAGAGCAGAGAGAGCAACTGGCTTGTGCCGGACAGGAATTTCTCCAGCAGCAGGGAGAGACTCATTAGAATTTTTCCCATGACACACCACAAAAGATGGCTGGAGGAAACAAAGTGAGGTGCTGGAGCTCAGTGTATTTCTTTGTCCTTGAGAAGCCTGGTCTTGCTGAATCTCACGGGCTAATGCATGCATAATTTGGGGCAGCTGATTAAGTTTATTGTGTCCCTGACTAAATCGAGAGGAGTGAGGGAGGGAGGGGAAAAAGAAACAGAATTGGCTTTAGTTAAAGCTCTGCAATTGTCCTTAATATTTACATAATGTACTATCATAATTGCTCCTGATTGGAGACTTAAGATGCACAGAAGAAAATGACATGCTGGAAGTCCCAAGCTGAGGAAACAAAAAGCAAGACAGCCCCTTCCCCTTCCCCCACCACTCCCAGCCAAATCAAAAGCCACTGAAGAGGAATTGCACCAGAGCGCTTTATAAATCCAAGAGCTCTGCCTGGGCTCAGACCAGCACACCTCCTTCCATGCGCTGGTGAACTGTGAGTGGATGGCTTCACTGGCAGAGACCATAGCATCTACTGGCTTCACACACCTGGTCAGACATGTGCTATTCCCCTGGTGCAGAGCTGGACACTTGGCAGCGGCTGGGAGAGCTACTACACCTGTTGAAGGTGTCTGGTGCTATTTCCTAGATTTAGCTGAGAAGTTCACAGTGAGGAGGAGACCACGAAGCAATGCCACCTCAGAGGAGGGTAGTAGTTCCTTAAGATCGACTTATACAAATTGTAAAAAGTTTTTTAGATAGGGGTAATGTAATTATAGAAATTATAGAACTGTCAGTGTTTCTTAAGTTTTAAAAGAGGGAGAAGTCTAGATGTGAATCAAAGTTGGGAGCCTCTGGCAGCCTGGGCTGATCTCTGGTCTGGATCCAACTGCTGTGTATGCTCTTTAGTGTCCTGGGCTGCAGTCACAGATCTCCTGATATTTGAATGCAGATGTTCATAACCACTTATGCATGCAGCATAGGTAGTTCCCAAAGAATGTTTTAAGCATATATGTGAGGTCCCTTTTGATTTGGGATTGCAGATATTTTGTTTGTTACATGCAAAGGCAGGCATGATTCTGCTCTCAGTGATGCTGCAACCACTTGGGATGGAATATAAGTACTGCAGTCTCCTGGGTAGAAAACACCCTTCTGATTTCTCACTTATTTTCCTCATAGAAAACAATAAGTAAGAAGAGATTATGATTTACCAGATATATTGATTTACCAGACCTTGACTTTATCTTTTTGTTGTTTTACTTTGACTTTCTAGTCACTGCAGAACAGATAAACCAAAAATTAGTTTCTGTCCCTCCCTTCAGAGCATAGCTATGACTCACAAAGTTTGTGCATTCACTTGGAAATATGGTGCTGCATCATTCTCACTATATAACAGCAATAACATACAAAAACTGCACTGATGCTTCAGGCATCAGATAACCTATTTACTGGCAGAGAGGGCCTATACTTGCACTTCACTAGCTCCTGACTCAGAATGCAGCAGGACTCTCTGGCAGACTCAGGAACTACTTAAAGGTTTAGTACACTGGTCCAATACATTATTTATATTCTTTTTCTTCAGTATAAACATTACAATACTAGAAGAGCATAAGCATCCTTAGATATGCAAGACACTACAAAATGCCTGGAAAATCACGTAAAACATCTCTCTAGATCCTGTACTATATCCATGATGACAGTATCCAAAGTAGTGCACTTATTGGTACCAGCAAGAACTTTCTACCAGCAATCATAGACTTTGTAGAAACCAACACTGGTATAAAAAGAGACATTTTCCTAGAGGCTAATACCGCTGAGATTCAAGAATCAAATATTGCTTTTCTACTTCAAATATTCCATTTCAAATGGTCAGGCTTAGGTTTCTCTCTGTGAGGGCACCTTTTTGCCTATAGTGTAACCAGAACATAAAGCTAACTCAACAGGAACATAAACAAATTTTCAAGAGAAATGCCAAGAGGGACATAAAGAATGTTGTGGAAAGAGTAATTCTTCCCTAACCTACATTACTGATTCTGGAAAGGAAGGCTGTAAAAGTTTGAGGTTCAGCATGGGATTGGTGCTGTATTCCAGGCCTAGGCATTCACTCAATTTTGCAAAGGAAAAGAGCATAAAATAGGGTAAACTGCACTATAGGTATAAGTCTAATTGTAAATGGAAAGGGATATTTTCTCCTCCTTTTTATTGCAAGCAGTCTGTTTTATCCTAGCAGTTTGTATTTGGACTACATTTCCAGACACATAAAAGTTATGTGGGAATAAGGCAGCTGAAGAGGTGGCCCTTTTTAAAACTCTTCTCTTTTTAGATGGTATTTCAAAGTGTATATGAACATGGAGCACTGGTGGAGGCAGGAAGTCTTTCTATAGCTCATCATCTGCCATTGTGCAGGGTATTACAACATTTACTGGCTTTACTTAACAGTTAATGAAAAACTACCATCAACAGCTGCCGTCACTCCCACTACAGATTGTAATAAATAATAGCCTGTTTTGCTAATAGCCCTCATTCTCCTGCTCTAGAGAAATAAGAGCTAGGGAGTCCACAAAGAATCAGTAAAACTGAGAGACAAGTAAAGGTGCTTAGAACTGTGTGATCAATTTGACTTTTATTGGAGCTGTGTTTTGCCCAGCCTTGGAAAACCATCTAAAGAAAAAATATACATATATATGTGTGTATATATATATATACATATATATATAAACCACTGGGTTATTAAAAAGACTCTAGTCCTAATTTTCCCTGAAGTCTTTTCTATTGACCACAATGGGAGCAGGGATGCTCCACTGGCCTATTATAAAAAATCCACTGGACTGTTACAGAAGTAAGAATTTATAATTGGGTATGTAATCAATTTCATACTCTAGAATTTTGCCTTTTTCTGATGTCTTTCCAAACAACTACTTTGTTTTACCCCACTTTTAATTAAGTTGTGAAATACCCTCTTCATTGTCTCTGAGGTATATTGAAGCAGAAGATCTCTGCTTCTCTTTAAGCATCTCAGTGAAGTTGCCAGAGTCTCAAGAGTTCTCCAAAATTTCTGCTGGAAATTTGGCTGATCAATATTAGTGTGACCAGTCATTTTCAAAGAGAAGAATCCAACTTTTTGAAAATATATCTTGAAACACCTGCTTATAGCTGTTGTTTCTAATCCTAAACTTGAGTTCTTTGTTATTCACACTTAGAAGACTAATACAGGTGGATCACTGTCAGTGCGATGAAATAATAATGTTTAGTTTTATGCAATGTCATAGTAAAATTAGCAATACAGAGACATTCATGGCTCAACATCTCCAAATGAAAAGAAAGGCTCCACCCATGTTCTTCACAGATTGGTGGGAAGATGAAAGATTGGATAATTGAAACAACCAGCAGCTGTGCAGTGACATGCACATGAGCATAAATGCAAATGGAGATGCAGATACAGATAGCACAGAGCTGCAACAGGAGCAGACTCTGTTTTATCCAAACTTCACTTAGACCTCCTTAACTGAGACACTGTCGAGAAAAGTAAGCTGAGACTTCATCCAGTAAATGACTGGCCTAAGAATAGGTTTAGATATATGGGAAATAAGCTATTCTCAGAGCTATTCTAGAACAGTAGGCTATTTTCAGGCTCTTGTCTTGTTTCCTTTACTTATCTAGTATATTTTCATTTTCTACTTTGAGAAATCCACACCGTGTAATTCCAAACAGTTAGCTATATTTGGAACTAGAAAAAAGAAGTTTTCCCTTTCATTTCCATTGTTCTTCACCCTGTACAAGAAGTAAGGAGTATCTGAACAGAGGAGGAGAGAGCAGATGACCAATTTTTTCTGAGTAATATGAAAGTGGCAAGATCAATACTAGAATACTGTAGGCAGATCTATTATTTAAGTTTTTTAAAAAAAGATACTTGGAAATTGAAAGAGAAGCAGATAGGAGCCAGAAAAGTTTTCAGTTGCCCAGCAAAAATGTATCGCAGTGGGAGAATGAAGATCACCTTGATTAGAACAAGGAATTTCAGATAAAGGGACAAACATCCAGAAATTACTTGAAAAAGTATACAGAAATTATTTTCCTGGGATAAACAAGAAACCAGGAAACTTCTAGAGTAAATGGCCAAACATTAAAATTATGCAGTTAGGTATAAATAAACCTTATTTTCAGTCTTTTCTCTTACCAGGCTCATTGCTAGCCCTTCCAGTAAGAGACACAAACACATGGAATAAATTACAAAGGAAATAGCAACTCCTGCATATTCGACATCCTCACATGGGGATCAAACTGGCATTAACCAAGCAGAATTTACTGAAAGCAGTATGCAAGTAACTAGATAAAGTTTAGTGGCCTTTTACAGGAAAGAAGTCAAATCCAGAATATTTCATGGTCCTTTTTGATTTAACATCTATAGTTTCCCACAGCCAGGATTCATGTATATACTTAAATGCTTTATTGACAACTTGAAATGCTAAAAAGAAGTAAAAATTCAATGTAGTGAGTTCTAACCCCTCTGATAATTCAGATGGCTCTAAGCAAGAACTACATCTACTAGTACAGAGATATGTATGATCACTTTTCATAATGTTGTGTACTTCGATGTCCTTTCCAAATTTCCCTCCTTTGGCACAGAACAAGACTCCAACACTTAGCGGGGGAGCAAGCTGAGATGCAGAGAACACAGGGACTCTATTCCCACCTCTTCCATCACTCTTTCAGCCACCTTCTGTCCTGGCTTTGTACCTTTTACATTTTTGAGAGCAGGGGAAAGGAGCATTTTCTTACCTTTGCAATATACTTTGCATAGTTTAAGTGAAGAATGATATCCAGTGGCCACACACTTCTATTTTTATAGTATCTGTCCATACTGCCAGAAAAAAAGAAATCCGAGTGCTAAATATCTGAAATACAGATATATGACAGATTTAATGGGAAGATTATTTCTCCTTTCCCCCAGACCAGACCATTTGTTTGAAGGCATGAACTCCTTCACATAACACAGTCCCAACTCCTCAGCTGGATCAGATCTTCCTGCAGCACTAAGAAAACTTCTTTTTTTGTGAAGTTGCTCTGAGTGAAGGCACCCACACATTTACTTTTGCAACATCAAGGCTGAGGCTTTCTGTACCACTCCAGAAATGCAACCACTGTCAGACCCACAAATACTCCCCAGAGTGCAGATAAAGTCAGAGTTTGAGCCTGTAGACATTTGAACCCCAAGCACTAAATGGGCAGAGAATATATCTGAGGTGTTACTCATTGCTAGACAGACTATTGTCACCTCGCTTTCCTCAGTATTTCAGTCATATATTTGGCATCGGAACTGTCAGAGTATGTTGCAATCACTCAGATGACTAATACATTAAGGTATTTTTGTGGCAGAGGGCTGGAATACTTCCCACATTTCCCCTTTTGTCTTTTCAATTGAGACGGATTATCCCTTTCTTTTTCATTCTCTGTAAAGTCCCTAAAATGTATACTTCATCAAAACACAATGTCCAAGGATGTTAAGAGCTATACAGCATATACAGTCCTCCCTAAATTGTGTAATCTGCTTTTCTGGGAGCTCATCGTTTGAGGATGAACCAGGAATCGGCTTACAGGAACAAGGCTTTGTATGTTTGTTGTCCCAAGACCAGCACTGCTTGAGTTCCCCAGCTGCAAACAGGAAGCTGAGGCCAGAGTACTCTTAAAACTCGGAAGCTGGTGTCAGCCAGAATCCTGACAGTCACCCAAAGGCCCTTCAGGCTTTCCATGCCCAGAACAAGCAGCTTCTGATATTCTCCTACACCAAGACAAATGCCCATTTAATCTCAGGAGGGATCAAGTACAGCTCCATGAAAACAAAGTCAGTTTGTAGAGTACAGTAAAAATGTTAGGGTTTTTTTTTTGCCCATGTGAGGGCCAAGTTGCCTAGGTATGTTTAGGAAGCTGAAATTTGAAGTCCAACTTGAGGCCTTAGATTTCCAAGTAGTCAAAATACTCTCATTTTTTCTTCCCCAGTTCAGGATTGACCTACCAGCAGGTACCCAGCTGCCGAGGGACCAGCTGCCTGAGGGGGGACACAGGTCTTGTAGGCTGCACAGCAAGTGTTGTGTTTTATAGAGTTTAAAGTTGAACAAATTAGTGTAAACCTTAAATAGTCTTGATCTTGCTTTTGGAATCCAGAAGATTTTGTGGTTTTGGCTTGACACAAAAGGATTGTATCTTTTAACAGAACCCAAATGTTTACAAACACAAAAGGATTGTGCCTTGATATATAGAATGTGAATTCTGTTCTGTCCTGGTCTTCTGTGGTTTTGCTCTACTTCTTCTCCAACAGTTTTCTCTGAAATACATCACAGGAGTCATTGCCTTCCTCTCCTTAGCCTTCGCCTGGGCATGTGCAGAGGCAACGTCTGTTCTATGAAGGTGTGGAAGGTCACACTAATCCCTGTGTTTTATGTGTTACAGAATGAAATCTATGTAACTGAAAAGGCATGTGCCACACAATTTCTTTCCGAGGATTTGGTACTCTGTGTGGATTTATTGTTTGTGGCAAGAGGATGATTTTTCAACCCGTTATTCCTACACATCAAGGCCCTGATTCCACAAAAGCTTTTGCACTCACTCAAGTGAATAATCCTATAGATTTCTGCTATGAGTAAAGGTAGCCATACGAACAAACATGCCAGAGCTTTGCACTTTTCTCACATATTTTGGGCACAGCGCTGATCTTCTTTTATAGGTCAGTTCAATAGGTTTTTTTCAATGCAAAGACAATGGAAATACTAAGCATAATAAAAAATAGCATAATATTAACTAATGTTATACAGCTGAAAAACCTTACTTTGTAACACAGTGATTGATGGTTTTATTAGTAATAAATAGTATATTCCCCTTTTAGAGTGACAGTTTAATTACCTAGGCAGCCTCATCTCCTCGGATGGTAAGACTGACGGGGAGATAGACAACAGGTTAGTGAAGGCATATAGTGCTTTTAGAAAACTCCATAAAAGAGTCTGGCGTAATAAACACTTGAAGAAAAGTACCAAGATCAGTGTTTACAGAGCCATTGTGCTGTCTACTCTTTTATATGGTTCCGAATCATGGGTCATCTACCGCCACCACCTGCGTCTCCTAGAACGCTTCCATCAACGCTGCCTCCGTACAATCCTAAACATCCACTGGTCAGATTATGTGACCAATACATCTGTTCTTGAACAGGCAGCAATCACAAGTATTGAGGCCATGCTACTGAGAACGCAGCTGCGATGGGCAGGGCACATCTCCAGGATGAAGGACCACCACCTCCCCAAGATCCTGCTTTATGGTGAACTTGCCACCGGCTGCCGCAAGAGAGGAGCCCCGAAGAAAAGATACAAGGACTCCCTGAAACAACATCTCAGCCTCGGGCATATTGATCACCATAACTGGTCTACTCTGGCCTCCAATCAGGAGGCCTGGAGACACACCATCTATAACACTGCTGATGATTTTGAGAAAGCACGCAGGATCACTCTTGAGGAGAAAAGACAACGCAGAAAGAATCGAGCCTTGCAGAATATACCATCTAAGGAGTCTTTCTGTTGTGCCTTTTGCAACCGGACATACCTATCTCGTATTGGCCTTTTTAGCCACCAACGCGCTTGCAAGAAACGTGGGTAGAGCCCTTCCCAAATCTTCGTTCGCGAAGCCTAGCCATGACTGACAATGGCAATTTTGTATCCTCTCTGTTTTAATTATAGCGCGCTTTGCACTTCTCTAGCGGTTTTCATCTGAAATTACTTCACAAGCATGAATTCATTAAACCTTATAATGTCCCTCTGAGGAAGCTGTTTAATTGATACTCCCAAGTTACGGATAGGAGAATTCAGATGCACAGATATTAAGTAGTTTTCCCAAAGTCACAAAGTAAATCATCAAAAAGAACAGAAAGAGAATTTAAAGGCCAGGTCACACAAATATGGATGTGGAGAAATATCTTTGTAGATAACACAGAGCTTGCAAGTTCTCACTGATATGAAACCAGCTCGAGGCACTGCCTCTGCCAGACCATGGACCCTTCTTTCAGATCTAAGTGTTTCAACAAAACTAGGCTCCAGGTGTGCTGTGATAACCAGAAGGCAGCATCACTACCAGCATCACTGCCATCACATAGTGATTTAGATCAAAAGAAAATAGAGATTTTGGATTTGCCTGTGTAGGAACTTTACTTTTTTTCTCTGGTGAGGTTCATCCCCATAATGAGCTGGAGCACAGGGGCAGCAGAGACTTGGCAGCCTCAGCAGCATGCCAGCTGCAGCTAGAGCCTCTTTCCCTATCTCCGACCAGCCCCAGCAATGGACCACTTCATTGTACTCCAGATCCATGCCCCATTCCTGGAAGTGTTCAAAGCCAGGCTGGAGTTTGGTCTTTGAGCAACCTGGTCTAGTGAGTGGCATCCCTGCCCATGGTAGGGGGGTTGGAATTGGATGGTCTTTAAGGCTCCTTCTATCACAAACCATTTTACGATTCTATGATTCTACCTCCTCTTAATATCCACAAGGCTATTGCTGTCTCTTCTAACGGCTCTGATGTATAAAGGAGCCTAGGATGCAAAGGAGCTTGGCAGTGACAGATAAATTTTCATCACCGAAGCTTCTGTCTCTCCAATGAAAACACTGCTAGTGCCTGATTGTACTGATAGTACCTCATCACCATCTGATACGGTGACAGGTTTTGAGGGTCTTCTCTTTTGCTCAGGAATTGAAATCAGGAGCCAGGCATCAGTGCAGGGAGGGTGCAGTGCCCCTGCAGCATCACAAGTGCTGCACATCCAGGCCCACAGTATTGGGTACAGCTGAAACACTCTGCACCTACAGTGCTCGTTGAAATTGGTTAGTCCTAAGGGTGCTGAAATATCTCTCCAAACTGAATCAGCACTGTCAACTAACTGCTTCAGGGATAATTACACCCATGTTAACAAAGCTTCAAGCACTTTCAGATCTTCACTTGTTCTCTCTCTTAGAATATAATTCTCAATTACAATCCTATATTTATTCCAGCTCAACCTTTCCTCTCTCTCTTTTTTTCTCCTTATTTTTCTCTTAAATGCTACAGAAATTGCTTTTCTGGGACATGAAAACTAATGTATGCAAATTGTTACACAGCATTACCACTGCTGTGATGTCATTATATTGCTGAGCTTGTTAATTACCAGGATATTGCAGTTTGTCTGCTCTCTGTCCTCTTGTGCTGCTCCTAAAAGGAAACAAGGGAAGCAACATCAGAGAGACAAAGACAGAACTCAGTCCCCTATTAATAACCACTGTAAAGGAAATAAAGGATTAAAGGCCACTCACAGCACACATGGCATAGAGCTTTGTATGGCACAGATGTTGAAGAGGGTCTTGGAACTGTGTCTGCACCTGGCCACGTTATTCATCTAGAGATAAACCTTGAGATCCTTGCTTAATTTACATTGAATTGCTGTAATGCCAAAAGGAATTTCACAGGAGTGAGATCTAAGTGAAAACCACGGCCAGTGGCAAGAGCATTGCTTGGAATCACAAATACCTCTAGTCTTGATTCTGCCACTTTTGTGCAGCTGTCACATTTGCAGGTGACTTTAACTGCTCTTGCTCTCCTTGTCTGTAAAAGGAATGGTAACTTTGTCTCTCAGGAAATATTTTGGGATTTACCTCAGAGATGAAACTGTAATTTCCTGTGATTTACTGTCAGGTGTCTCCCGACAGTATGCTCTCAATGACTGAAAAGCCAGGTCCTCACAAGATGTAAGCAGTATCATCACCAGACTTTTCATGCTCACTGCAATCAATGATGACTTTTTCGAAAACCAATGATAGAGGGTGGTCCTGAATTAAAACGATATGATTTAGCCTTAGAAAGCATATAGAGACTTATTAACAAAATAAAAATCAAGAAGCCCTATGGATTCTAATGACTACATAATCTTTAGAGCTGCTCTGTGGGATTTAATAGCCATTTTAAAAGGATGGTTAAAACTGCCATATTGATTACACAATTGCTTATTGCATTTAAAGGATATTTATTTTAAAATTTTTTCTGTTGATCTCATTCAATCTTTTTATGATCACATTTGTGCTGATCCTTCCAAGTTCTATAGGACCCTTACATAAAGGCAGACTGTCCCTGTAGATGACATCCATTAAAAGGGTCAGTTGTTTTGAAATAAAGAGAAAGAGATAATGAGAAAACCCAGCGCTCTCCGAGTGGGTAGTCACCAACACCCCACCTCCAGTTATCTCCAGCCAATAACACTACATGGTGATGAGGTAATGCTTGCATTCAATCCTCTAGGCAGCACTTCAGTGGCTTGTAATTCCCCTTGAAGGAAACAAAACTGGGAGGCTTCACTCTCCCTGTTCTGCTGGTGCAAATCAGCATTTGAATTCAGATCTTTACAGTTACAGGGAGAGGGGGGGCGGCGGGTAAGCATGCCAGTGCTTACCAGCTTTTCTTCCCTTCCCTCTTTTGTAACACATAAGTGAGTTTGAAGTGTTTTACTCATGCAAGTTAAAGGAAATCCAAGCAGGTGGTTTGGTTCCTGCTGTAGACAAATCCCAGGATGGATTGATTCCAAAGGCTTCTGAGTAAATTTAGAAAACTGCAATTTTTGTATTGCTCACAAATCAGCTCGCTCCCCTTTCATCATCCTAATGCAACCAAGGGAAAAAAAAATATTTTGTGACTCGGTATTTAAAACATAGTGGGGGAAAGACCACAGAAGCAGCGTTGTTTTCCTCAGCCAGTGTATTTTGCATGCATTTCAGTCACGGCTGTGCATTTTCTTTGATAGGAGGAACAGCTCCTCCTGTTGAGGCTGGTGCCACCATGGGGAGTTGATGTATGGGATGGGCTCCCGAAACAACAGAGCATTGTCAGGTAAACCTTGGAAGCAGATTGCGTATTGCAGACAACATTTGGAAAGGAAGGCAGGAATTCCCCTCTTCACACTCAGGCCCCAGGTTACCTCTGCAAGCTTGTAAAGTGGAAGAAAACATCTTGTTACTTACTGAATACACTTGGTGAGAAGTCATGACAAGGAAAAGAGGGGTTGCACCCAATAAGCTTGTTCCCAACCATCACTGAAGTCCTCCTGACTGTACCCAGAGCAAGGAGCTATCTTGGTGGCATTTTCCAGTCACTCTCCCAACTGCAAGAGCAATTTAAAATGGATTAACTGCTCTCTGTACTTGCACATCACCAATTGTCCTTGGATAATAATTGTCCTTGGTTGGCCGAACATTTTTAAGTGCTCATTTTTCTGCTAGAAAAAGTATTTCTCCCTTCAATCAAGTGCAATTACCCCAACCATCTCTTTTAATTGTTGTCTTTCCAGAAGATATATTCCCTAGGGGCTTTCTTGCCAATACCATTGGATGTTTTATTAGGGGATTATATTGACCTGCTGGGGCTGATGTCTGTCTTTCATCTGCAGCAAGCCACTATTAAAACTTCATGGACATGGATACTGGCATGGCTTGTGGGCATGGGGATGGGGGACAGGGAGGAGGGGGCAGGAATGGAGATCCAGAAACACACATGTGAATAGCAGTTCTGCCTCTTGAACTAAAGCCAAAACTCCACAGATGCTCATCTGGATGAGTCCATATGGAGCCTCCGGGGCTGGGATCCATGGACATGTTACTCATTTTTGAGATGACTTCCAATGTAATTGCTGAAATAGCCCCTTTTCTTCATCTCAGCGGGAGTTACAGTGCAACACCAGAGGTACACAGCTTGGCTAGTATTCTATAAATCCAACCTGACAAGGGCAATGGAAAATTAAAATCCACTACCACTTTACTCAGCTCTTGGCCCCAGTCTGATCAGGAGGAAACAAAAGAAGAAGTGGGAGCAAGTTCCCTATTTGCAGCACATATGCTTCAATGCACCCAGATACACAGATAAAAGTCCAGTGAAAAGAATGGAATGAACATGGATTTAAAGAAAATCCCAAAGTCCAGTAGCTCTTCTATTTAAAGGCAGGAAATACACTGACTTTGTATAGCATATTGTGAGAAGATTCAAATACAAGATCTAGAAAAGCTTTTGTAAAAAAAAAAAGAAAGAAAAAGAAAAAAACCACTGTTCAATTAACCTTGAAAAATTAATTTGAACTTCACTTGGATTTATATCAAATGTACATTGCAGTAGGCATTTTACTGTCTATCTTCTTTCTATTCCATAGTCAGCTTGGTAAAACATGTCTTTCACTGCACAGGGGTTTCTTCTTTGCCCCTTCCCTTTCTTCCCACACAGTAGAAAAGGAATTTTGGACAAATTTCCTCACTTACCTCCACTACAGTTGTTTTCCAACATGAATGTAGCATTACTGTTGGCAATGCAACTTGCTCTAACTCCTCTGCTCTAAGCAACACAGCATGGATATGCAGAGCCATGACAAGAATGCTCTTCAAAGTGTTCACTGATATCTAAGTCACATCATTGAATATTGGTGAAACTGCTTGTCCATCCACTCCCGGGGGCCCTGTTCTATAACAGGATTCTGTCTTTGCATGCATGCTGCCTCTGCAGGGGCAGCCACTTGCTAGTTCAAGGATGCTCTAGCCTGTCTGAGTTACAGGGGGCTATCAAAAGTCACCTGAAAGATGGAAACAACTGGAGAATACAGTTAAACATTTCTTGCCTGTCAGGTTACTACTTAACTTGATCCTTATTCCTGAGTTCAGAAGGGAAACTAGTTTCTCCATGCTGCAGAAAGAGTGGAGAAGAATTAGGGTGCATTGCAAAGTGGGATCACCTGAAATTTTCCTTGCTTCCAACTTCTGGAGAAGGAACACAACTAGCCTCTAAAATTCAGAAGGGGATCCTGATTTTGGTGTATCTCAGTGGTTGTAGGTTTTTGAACCAGAAGATTGGGACCATCTTATGATGGGGATGGACCTATGCACAGTATCCCAACCAGCTCAGAAATCAGCTGTCACTCAACCTATAAGAAGTGCCAGTACCACATTTGATTTGGGCCTCTGTTTAAGTTTATGTTCAATAGTGATTCCTCCTACTGTGAATAAGACCTGACAGTAACACAGTATGATCCCTGGAACATCTACAAGTATTTAAAACTTTAATTTTGAAGAATTGCAAGAATTGTTACTTCTGTGGGAGGAATAGAGGAAACAAAGCCTGCTGCAGAAACCAGAGTCGATATACTATCAACCATGACCAAGAGGGGAACATCTAGAGGAAAAAGAGAAATATTTTTTGGCAAAAAGTAAGATAAGAAAAGTAAGATAAGAACTAAGTCACCCAGGCCGAGGGAGTCAAAATGTATAAAAGCGATCATGAGAAAATAATGCTCGGGGGAAGGAGGATGATATGCAGACATCTAGTTTGCATGAACAAGGAAAGACATATGGAAGGAGAATAGGATTCTGCAAAAGGTGAGAGAGCAAATAAAGACTGATGAGAAACAGTGAAGTCAGTTTGTTTATCGAGGGACAAAACATGCGCCTGACAATTTGGAGTACATCACTTTGAGGATGACCTTCTGGTGACATCTTAGTGGAACTTGCTTTCCAGAAATGTGTGAGCTCTCAGCTCCTGGTGGTCAGGGGCCCTTTAGAAAGACAAGCAACATTATTAGCGGTTCTGACCTCCTCACATGAAAGAAGATAAATTGCATCACTACTGCCTTAACTGCCTCCTTGAAAAAAGAGTTGGCTGACTTGCTCAGTGCAGAAGGAAATTAGGAAATTTTGATATGGCAAAGAGGATCCTCATGCCTGAAAGAACATGCAACTTGAGGATAGGCGGTGCAGCTTCTATAAATGGGATTTTCAAGAGCATAAAGAGCAAGGTTCAGGTAGGATATGGCACAGAAAGGAACTATGGACATTTATTAGCAGGGGAATGGCATAAGGCCATTGGCAGAGAGACTCTCATCACAGTAAGAAGGAGGAATAACAAGTCCAAATCCTAGACATCAGCTGTTCAATGTGTGACTATAAACAAGCTGTAGCTCCAGTGCTTCTCTCACCCCATTATCCTGTGGAAAATATTTCCCCCACTGAACACAGCCTCATATGTCCATTATATATGGAGGGAACAGCCATACCCTGTCACAGCTTTCTACTACACCTGCATTCAACACCAGCTCTACAAAAGCTCTTCTTGTGTTTCATCAACTGTATCTGACCTACGAGAAAGCCCAAGCATTTTAGCTCTACGATTACAGTATAGTATCCTTCTGTCCTTATTTCATATAACTTCTTTTGCCACTGATGACAATATTTTATCTTTCTGCATATACTTCATCACTAAGTGCTGATTTAAATCACTAAATGCTACACTATGTCTGTGCTTTACCCTCAGCAAAACAATCTACCCAGTGAGATACTTTTCCCTATGGAGGTGACTATCGCATCCTTGAAAGATGACGAGACAACACTAAGAGGAAAGCTAACAAGCAACTTGGTGACCACAGAACCTGGACAAATGTAATGAGATGAAAACTGAAAATGAGACAGCACTGACACTGTTCTTCTACACAGAGACAACATCATTCACCTTGACTAATCAGTAGCGTAACACAAAACGAGCAAAACCTGGGATTCAGCTGCACTGAATAACCTCTAGTGCAAGCTGCACTAATAGGTAAGCTTCATCTGGTGAAGAGAGAACAGGCTTAGCAAGCACAGCAGAAGTAGCCCACGATTATTATATGAAAGGGGGAAAGAAACCAAACTGCATTTATTTAAAAAGATGCAGACAAGAGGTCTTTCAAAATTCTTAAAATAACTCTCTCTGTTCACTGTTTTTCAAGTGACCTTATGGAAGATGGAAATTGAACATGGTTCCCTAAAAACCTCTCTGCTTACCGTTCAACAACCCTCACTTTGTCTGTTGGGTTGTGCCAGTGAGGATCACTTTGAGATCAGAGGAAGACATTTGTGCTTTGTGCTTTGCGCTTTGCACTGGCAGCGAGTGCTTTTTTATTGGGACACATTTCAGTGGCACAACTTAATGGCCCCACAAACACTGCAAAGACAAAAGGATCAGTCACTGACACAGAAAACAAGAACATTCAGCACCAGAAATATTAATTCTCAAAAGTGATATCAAAATTTTAAAAGATAGATACATCTGTAAGCTTCGGTGCACTAGTGAGTTATTACATGTGGTGGGTTGGAAGAAGGACTAGCTTCTAGGAATTCAGGATATGCAGCAACATACCAAAAGAAGATTGAACTCCCATTGATGTTAATGAAAAAGCTTTTATTATCTTCAGCAGTATAGATAGAGTCCTAGCTGAGCCAGCTTTGCTAGGCACTGTGAGGCAGGCAAACCGAAAAGGTAATGACTTAAAGCACTGCCTGAATGCAGCATGTAAGACAAGGCATTGTGCTGGGGGTGGAGAGGTAAGCAAAGGAGAAGAGCACATCAGTTTGAATCCATGGGGAGAAGGAACAAAAAAAATATGATACTCATACTGCAAAATGGCCAGAGAGAGAGCAATCTGTCCTGCAGGGGAAAAACACTCATCTGAGATTCAGATTAGCTAAGAACACAAGGCATGAGTAATATAGTCTTTTTTATCCCAACTGTTTCATTCATTCCTGTTCTAAAGGAAGGAAGTAAAAACAGCAACTGATTATGTTTAACATTTTTGCAGCACTGCTCATTTCAAATTAAAAACAGTAATGTAAATGTTTTGGTACAAAGGATAATTTGTACGTGGGTCACTGAACCACTGAAATGCAACCTCCACAAGAGTAATATTGTTTGAAGTGGCAGTAGGAAAAAGTGTTTTGCTGAAAAGATGATGACACAGCATCAGGAAATGCCCTGTGACTGCACAGAACTAGCATGCAGAAGACACCTGTACAGTACACCACCAGCCATCTACCTCAGCTTCCCTGTGAGAAAGGGAGGTTGAGTCATGAAACGTGAAGGGTATTTTCATCTAAAAGTAGTTCCTTCCTGATTATGTAGCTCCTAAGCACTATAAGGAAACGAAGAGGAGACAGGCTTAAGTAGTACCCTGATACGGATTTGGGATTCCCAAACCAGTATTGGTAGTTCTCAAGGGGCCTCAATGTGCAGTCAAGGCCTTCTGTGCTGTTTATGTGCAAAATACAAAGACAGTGATTGTCTCCTTCTTAACATTTACCACATCCCACCTATCAGAATTTATTTTTATCTGCATCAAAAAGAGCCATCATCTCCCCACCCCTCAGCATTCATGTTGCCTTCAAGACACTGGGTTCCAACAATGAAATTACTGAGTGTCCCCTGGACCACTCCTGCTACGAATGGAGAATGGCTGAGAAGGGTACCTGTCTTCTGGCTTGTTTCAGGGCTAGGTAGCATTTCTATAGCCTTTCTGCTCCCTTGGGGTGTAGTTTAGAAAAAAAGATGATGCAGGACAACATGGAGACTATGCAATGTGCGTGAAGAAGTTTGGCTTTTCCAGGTTGTCTTTGAAGGACAAAACAGACAGCAGGAAAAAATTACTTCAAAGTAGAGAACAAATTCCTAACATCATCTAAATGAAACAGGCTTCTCCTCATTTGTGCTGTGGGGATATGGCTTTTAAAACAGGTTAATCCAAGAAGTAACCAAGTGAAAAGAGAGGACTATCATTGCTGATACTCTTTGTATCCTATTTCTACCTCTTTGACTACAAGCTGCTTCCTGCCAGCTGGAGGAGATGTGTCAGCTGGTGCTGGTCCGTGACTCATGGGGACTCAGCTTGCAGTGGGCTGGGCAAGACCCATGTGGCTTCAGTAGGTTAAAATTCTTCCATTACAGGAGAAGAAAAGAGCTGGAACGCATTCCTGACCAAGGCATCGCTCCACCCTTCCCCTGCCTGAAATACCACAGGAGACAAATGCAGGAAAAAGATAAACCCTGAGCATCCCTGGGCAGAGGACCCTTCTTGGGACTGTTCACTGTAGGGGATAGGTCTTTCTTGTGTGCAACATGAACAGCAAGCACTGGAAAATGACTGACATGAATATTGGGCAGACAGTGTTGCTCAAGGCTCACACGGATCCTTCCCAATCTCTGAGCTCTTCCCAGGCCCACTTTCTTGTAGTGTCAGCATACCCCACCAAAACAGAGGGTTGTGTAGAGCATCATGCAGATTGGAGGCAGCCACCACAGATCAGTCACTTGGAGTTTATTATAACCAATTGCACCAGACGCTACCCTAGGAAGTCTCTTGGAAAAGGCACTTTATTTTAAAAACTTGATTTAGGCATAACAAAACATCAGCAATTTCTATCTTACACCAAACTGGGTTAATCCTTGGGGAAAAATATTTTGTATATGCACAATATATAGATATTTTATATGTCTCGTGTGAGTGGCTGCCTACTTACCCAGTTTGTGATGCTGGTCAGTTAGAAAGCCACTTTTTCCCCAGCACCGAAGGCCCACGTAATACTGAAAGACATCTGGTTGGCTGTAGGCAATAGAGATGTCCAAGCCCCTTTTTTCTGCCAGAGTTCTTCAGCCTTAGACAACCAAAGAATATTTTTAAATTTTTTGGAACTTAAAAAAACCAAACAGTGCACAGCTAAAGTAGCATTTGCACACATGTGAATATGTCAGCTAGCTAGCTTTGTTTCATTTTTTCCCACTTTCAGAAATTAAACTTCTGGG
Organism: Neopelma chrysocephalum; assembly: GCF_003984885.1. Classification (NCBI taxonomy): domain Eukaryota; kingdom Metazoa; phylum Chordata; class Aves; order Passeriformes; family Pipridae; genus Neopelma; species Neopelma chrysocephalum. Next base: position 9,266,751 of record NW_020897691.1, read on the forward strand.
AAACATTAGCAGCTTTTACATGACATTTGACTTAAAAGAAAAAAGCCAACACGCCTAACAGTGAGTTTGATAGCAGAATTATTATTGTGTGACTCACTCCTATAAGTATAATAACTGAGTTTATAAAGTATGCACTTGGGCTCTGGGCTGCCCACCTACACTTGATTTCCTCTGACTGGAATGTCCTTTGGCAGCTTTGCAGCTAACCAATACCCCAGAGTCTGAGGAAAACATTACAACCTTGTACGGTATTATTGGTCTAAAGGCTGTGGGCTCATATTTCAACCAGCCTGCACAAGGTTACTTGTAAAACACAACCACACCTTGTGAGAGACAAGAATTCATAGGTCATGACTGGAAAATATGTGCTTAGATAGTAGAGAGATGAATACATTAAAACTCCTAGATAGGTATCCCAGTAAAAGGCATCTGCAATTTTTTTCCTTTCAACCACAACCTTTTGGCTCACAAGCCAAGCAGCACGCTAGCTAGAGAGGAACCTGACTGGCTACAAACCCTGTATGAGGTGACATGAAAGTGTTGATGGAAATACTGCTTCTTAATTCAGCCACCCCTCTGCATTACTAGAGTGCCATGCCCTAATGCACACTCACCACTCCTACATCATGCTCCCCAGTGGAGTTTTGACCATCCCTGTAGAAATCCCTTGCTGGACAATCAGCACGTTTCCTGTGAGAGCAAGCGGAGACTGCTGTAGCAGTATTGTCCTTCACTTCTGGCATCTTTCTTTAGCTGGATGAGCTAAAGTGTATAAGCCATCCTGGAGAAGAGACCTGTGCTTAGCATGCTTGTGGCCCTCCTGAGATCAGAGGTGGCCGTCACAGTCATTCAAAATAAGCATACCTGTATGCAATTCTCAGTCATCTTTGGTATTCATTGAGGTTCGTCTCATACCTTTTAAGCAATGCAGTCCTTCTACGTGCAACTTTTCCTGGAGTCTCTTCTGAGGGAACCGAGCCTGTCCTCTCTGGAGGCATAGGCTTCTCTTCTTGTTTTGCCAGTCTGGTGTTGTCCTTAGCCTGTCCCAGTCACAGCACAGCCATTAATCCTAAAAGCTTCCATTTGTTTTTTCACCTCTTATGTATTGAGACGAAGGGGGTATTCTGCTTGACCTGCTGCACAGCCAAGGTCTTTATCAAAAACATTTCCATACTTACTATCCATAAGTCCTAAGAAGTCATAGCTGTTTTCCCCAGTCATTACACCAGTCCTCTGTGTTTTGTCAGAACAGTGGACCCAAAACAGAAATAGTCTTTACTTCAGTGGCAATTGGACTGGCCTGAACTAAGAAGCAACTAGTAAAATCCCAAGGAATAGCATTTCAGAAAGGACACACAAAAATATCAGCATGAAAAATCCCAAATTACAGACCTCGCAAAGACAGAACAATCAGTTTGTAGGAGAGCACTACAGCAGAGTACTTTAGTACTTTAGGATAGTCTGGAGCAGCAGGCCTGTAACACCCAACTGGCATGCTCAGTGGCTTATTTGATCTTAAGGAGAAACAAAGGTTCACTTCCAATTTTGGGCACACTGACTGATTCTACATTTAGATAGACATGGGGCCTCTCACTTGTTTCTTAGACATTAAATATAAAAACTCTGTTATTTGTTTTGATTTTTAAAAGAATTAATAGAATTCCAATACTGTTTTTTTCCCCCAGGATACTCAGAATCAAGAAGGTCTGTCTGGAAAACTGCAAACAGGCAGTGATAGGAATCTGCAGGTTTGACCTTGCTGCTAACCTACTCTGCGAGCATCTCCTCCCTTCTTCTCCCCTTTCACCTTTGTAGATGGGCAGAGAAAAGAATGGCATTTCCCTGAGTTTGTAGAGCAGCTGAGCAGCTTTTTTTTTTCTGAACAGTTGTAATCTCTAGGCTAAAGATTAGCACAACTTCAACCCCACCCCAAACTAAATAAAAACCTCTAACCCCCTCTAACCCTCTGCTTGTCACAGAGCAGAGCCTTCTGCCAAAGCTGCAGGTGTCAAAAAGGAACCTGTACTGTAACTGCGTAGGGTTAAGGCATGTCTCTGCTCCCAGCGTGATATCCTGCTCTGAAGCTGCCCTTGCTTAGCAGGATAGATCATTCATTCCTGGTGTCCCGTTTCCATAGGGACAAACTGCACAAACTCCTTTGCTAGTGTAAAGTCAATACTAGTATGGGTAAACAAACACTGAGCTGCCAGGTCCACCCATTTGCTTCAACACCTTAGGCTGCAGCTACAACACATTAGGTGCCTTCTGAGCAGAGGGGAATCTGATATTTTTCCCTTGCAACATTCATTAAAAGCAACAGGTAAACGGCCAGACATACGTCAGCAACCCAAACAATTGGGTGGTCCTGATCCAAAATCCTCTGAAAGCAGCGGAAAGACTCCCACTGATTTCAAAAAGGCCCTGACTCAACAGCAAAGTGAAATGTTACAGAGAATGCTGTACATCTTAGTTTATTTCCTTTATCGAACTGAGTTCCGCCTTTTCTACAAATGCTGGCAAACCTTCCCATGCAGCCAGCTTTCTTTTTTTTATCCCTTATCTCTTCCCTCCCTTCTCTGAAGAAAGGCTGATATCACCTGATTATTTTTCAGTGCTGCAGCTTAGTTGTAACTGCCATTTGCTCCCACAAAGCAAACCAGAGAGCACTCCACTCTTCGGGCAACCTCTACAACAGCCACGCAGCAGGAAGGAGCAGGCCACAAGCTGCACAGTGAGGAAGGTGTCCTCCTGACACTCCACACTCACCACTTCACCTGCTTCAACAGCACTGAAATTGTTTGTCCCCTGTGAGGCTGGAGGGCAGCCTTGCTCCTGGGAATGCAGCTCACTTGCTTCTCAACATCTGCACAAACTTTGTGTTACTTTGGTTTTGTATAAAAATCAGGCTTTCTGTTTAGGTTTTTAACAGTGCTTTGTATTTTGGAACTACAAAGCTATATATCAGGGCACTTCACACAATGTTACTTGCTTTACCAAAGGAAAAATTCCAGACCTCTCACATTTCAGCCTAATTTTTTCCCTTTCCCAGAACCCAAATGACTAACAACTTGACAAATTCAGGGATGTCCTTGACATCTGCACATGAGACATAGGAGTGGAGGGACAATGCTCAGGAGCAAAGACTGCTGCAGTGAGGAACTGAACAGATCACCTTCTCCCATTCCAAGCTCTGTCTGAGCAGTGAGGTCAGAGACAGTCAATGGGCTGCCCATTATCTCCTGAGTTTCAGTCAATGCTAACATAATGCTAGTGCTTTAAAACATAGAAAGAAGCAATAATAAAATATCATGTCAGTGTTCTGCTTCCCTGGAGCTAACCAGACATGTTCCAGAACAAGCAATATAATTTTGCATGGAGATTATATTACCCAAAACATTAAATGCTAGGAAAAAAATAATTTAAAAATACCCAATCCCCAAACCACCAAACCACAAGCCAGTCCTTAAAAAAACCCTACTCTTATAATATGGGAGTTGCTTTCACAATTCACATTAAAGAAACCCCAACCAACCAATTAACCAAAGAGAAAACAAGAAAATTTTATGTCTTTCAAACAAAGAACAGCACCAAATTATTGTCATGTATGTGTGGGCACATGCTTATGTGCATATATCTACAAAAGCTGCATGTGTTCCAGTGTCACAGGACAGCTAATTTAGCAACAGGACATATGCTACCGGGCAAACTATGGCAAATGCTGCAGCATGAAGGGCAAACCATTTGACTGGTAGTGATGTAAAAGGCCAAGCAATTCCAGTTTTCAGAAATCTTTTCCCTCCTGGAAGGCTGTAAATAAAAAGGGAACTGTCATCTTTGGTGAGAAGATTGTGATGTTGTGATAAGCAGATAATCTAAGTACAGAAGCATTATGTCTCATTTGTGCAAACTTGTGGCTGAGAAGTTATAAATTATATCACCATATTCAATTACTGGAAACAACACTTCCTGTAACCTTTGCAGTCTGTAGGGAGATCACCCAATTTCAGTTATACTTCTGTTAATCACTGCGCTAATTTTTCCATTTAAAAGGGAAAAATAGAATTTGTGCAGAGCAGGAAGTTCAAAAAGTCTCTTAATCTGAGGTGTTAAAACATTTGGCCATCTTAGTGATCTTTAAACTGATAACAAATACAGAATGAAAACAGGCATCTTAAAAATAAAAATACCTTGATGAGCACAACTAATAAGAATGTTTTAAGTTTTCAGCCATTCTATAAAAATGCTGATTAAGTCAAAGCCCAAGTATTTCAGCAATATACACTGATTTTGATGAAGAATGTAACAGAAAGTCTTAAGCTTTAAGGTGGACTCTAGCCGTTTTTTCAGAGACAGCCTGAAGTGATGACCTTATCTTTTCCAATTAAAAGCTCTGAATTTATTCCAAAGCAGAATGGAAGCATAATTTGGCACTTCAAAAATTGTTCAAAGAATTCAGGTCTTCTTTGGAGGCTGTCTCCTAATGTCCAAGTACACCCTCAGTGTATATTATCACCAGGAATTAGTTCAGGATACCCACAGATATACTCATATTTGAGTATCAGAAAGGGTAGGCCTAATGAAAGCACCCAAATGGACAACCCTCAAGACTATTTTATAAAGAATCCTATTACACATCTGGCCAACAATTGCAGTACCACGGGTAAAATGTACCTAGCTCTAGTGCAAAAGTAAGAACTGAATGGAATGCAAGCTGACACCTCAGTACAGTCCATTTTCCAAAAGATACTGCAGAACCAGGAAAATCAGCTGTCATGGTGACACTTTTTACAAGGCCAGCAGGGATATAACAGCAAATACTGTCCCTTGGCAGGGTGTCATCCAAAGCAATCTCAGGCACAAAAGTTTATGCTGGCTACTAAGCTACCTGATGTGGCTTCTTGGAGAAGGCACAATGTTCTCCAAGGAACCCAGACAGGAGAAACTAGAGGCACAGGACATAGAAATATCAACATCAAGGAGGATGAGAGTAGCTATGAAGCAGGGTACCTTGAAGTCTACTTTTATTTTGACTTCCTCAGTACCTGAAAGTAACCCCGTCAAGCACCTTGGCTATCACTCCTGGGAGTTTGGCATTCCTGAGTGGTGATGTGACTATTTCTGCCTTGAGTCTTCTGTACTGAGCCTTTGATCCAGCTCCACCTCTCTCATCTCAGACAGGATCCTATCCTTCGTATCCCAGCACTTTACTAGCATTCACAGCACTCATGCAAGTGAGATGACAAAGGCAAAGGAAAAGTAATTATGACAAAGACTTTGTGAACAGGAGAGTCTTAGGCCACTTTCCTCTCTCATACGGTTTGCACTCTCTGTAACTCCAGTATTTTAGGTCAAGTTACTCTGGCATGACAACCATAACTGGCTGTAGCTGATACTTTTGGTTTAAATCCCTAGAGAAAAACTAATTGCCCCTGTCTATTTTGGATTTATCTTCTTCAGACTTGTCACATTATAACTCCAGCATTGTCAAGAAGGAAGTGTAGTGTAGATAAGACACTGGCTGCCACTTTACAACCACGCACCACTTCAAACAAGTGTATGGGCAGAGGTGGTTGGACAGCTGACAGCTGGTACTCACTTGCACTTCCACTATTGCTGGCTTTAGAATAGAAGTTAGGAATTGCGGTTTAGATCGCTAAGTCCTGGGGAAAAGGACAACACTGCCCATGGATGGTCACCGAAGAAAGGAAAAGTCAGAGGTGTGCAGTCAATTAGTAGGGGCAGTGAGCTCCAGTGGTTAGACTCCTCATACTTTCATTGAAGAACTGTCAGAATGCAGCCTATGGAGATAGCTGGAGTTGCTAATCCATGCTTAGTAAGGCTGTTTGAAGTTTAAAAGCACTGAGTTGATCTTTAAGGCCTGTACCGCAGTCACTACTGTTATGCTGATCTTGAGATTTTCTGCAATAGTGACTAGGGATGGACAAGCTATAGGGCAGTGAATTATGTAAAAAACCCCAACAGATTTCTCTCAGCCATGTCCAAGAAAGGACAAGTTAGCAGAAGGAGTCCTCTTGTTCCTCAGTCAGCCCTCTAGGGCTGTTTCATTAGCCTTGCCGTGTCTGACACACTTATACATGTTAAAGAAAAGTAATGGAGATAAACTGGATAGTTTGTAAATAACATTTCCTTTAGCATACGAAGAAAAATTTAAAATACTGCTAGAATGATTGCAAGAGCAGTAAACTATCACTGGGCATTTATTAATGTAACCCATTGCCAGATACCAACCACAACAGACAGACTTGGTTCAAAGCATCTGTGCCTTTTCTCCACAACAACCAATGGCATTGGAGCAAGTGGCCATGCAAACTTCACAGTTAGTACTTCTCCCAATGCAAGTAGTTTGGAATTTCTTATCTATTCATTCTTAGTCCTTCCTTCCAATATTCTACCATCTTCTGTTAGCACAGTGCTACCCACTTATACTGAGTCTGCTTGGGGCCCTCTAATGTTCACAGGTAGCAAGACCCCATTTGAACACTGTTCAGGTAACACTACCCATTTTTCAGTGATCATATTAAACCAGCTTGCCCCCCACACATAACTGGAGGGCTGGAGTGCCATCCATCTAGAATTGACTTTATACCTCTCCTCATGGGGATGTGTTAGAGACATGTGGAAAGAAGAAAGGGTCGTGCTTTTCCTAGAACTGCAAGAGGGCAAAGGTAGTCTTTGAGGAAGAAAGATCGTTTACTGGAATGAAATGTTTCATCCAACACATATTTGGGAAATAAAGTTCTAACTAAACAGAGAAAAATCAATAATTAGTCCACGTTTCCCAGTCCATCACTGTTTTTCTCAGTATTCTGAGATTTATCAGATCTTCTGACAAGTAAGCGGGTATACAGAGATATTTTTTTATGGATAGTGAGTACGTCACTCTCTTCTACTATGGTGTCCTTCCCACCCCAGATTGTCCCCTACCAAGCAAACCTCCAGGGAATCAGCCTGCCACCATGCAGCATCTGAGTGCTCACACTTTCCTGTCCTGTCGTTCCTGTGCGCTGCCTGTAGGTGATAAGAACAATTGATAATGTTTTGGTTACTTCAATCATAGAATCATAGAATCATAGAATAGGTAGGGTTGGAAGAGACCTCCAAGATCATCAAGTCCAACCCCTGATCCAACTCCAATTACTATATCATGGCACTAAGGGCCACGTCCAATCTCTTTTTAAAAACCTCCAGGGATGGTGAATCCACCACCTCTCTGGGCAGGCCGTTCCAATGTCTGATAACCCTCTCTGTAAAGAATTTCTTCCTAACATCTAACCTAAACCTCCCCTGGCAGAGCTTGAGCCCATGTCCCCTTGTCCTATTGTTGGTTGCCCGGGAGAAGAGACCAACCCCCGCCTGGCTATAACCTCCCTTCAGGTAGTTGAAGAGAGTGATGAGGTCGCCTCTAAGCCTTCTCTTCTCCAGACTAAACAACCCCAGCTCCCTCAGCCTCTCCTCATAGGACTTGTGCTCAAGTCCCTTCACCAGCCTCGTTGCTCTTTTCTGGACCCGCTCCAGCACCTCAATGTCCTTCCTGAACTGAGGGGCCCAGAGCTGAACACAATACTCAAGGTGTGGCCTCACCAATGCAGAGTACAGGGGAAGGATCACTTCCCTGCTCCTGCTGGCCACACTGTTCCTGATGCAGGCCAGGATGCCATTGGCCTTCTTGGCTACCTGAGCACACTGCTGGCTCATGTTCAGCCTCCTGTCGATCAGCACCCCCAAGTCCCTTTCTGCCTGGCTGCTCTCCAGCCACTCTGTCCCCAGCCTGTAGCGCTGCAGGGGGTTGTTGTGGCCAAAGTGCAGGACCCGGCACTTGGCCTTGTTGAACTTCATTCCATTGGAGTTTGCCCATCTCTCCAGTCTATCCAGATCCCTCTGCAGAGCCCTCCTGCCTTCCGGCAGGTCGACACAGTGAGGCAAGACAAGACACTGGGAATGAGGAGATAACCAGGAAGCAGGATGGTTATGTGCGTTGCGTATTCCTAGGAGCACTTCACACCTGTGCAGAAAAATACCACAGAAGCAGATGAAAAGAGCAGACCTCTTCCTATCTATGATTCTTCACATGAGCAGCTACAGAGCCTGCCTTGTGCTGAAGTACAATTCAAAAGATTTCCTGGAATAACTTGTTCGATACAGTGAGACTGTAACATGATCTTCTTCCAGTCACGACGGAAGGTCAGGATGACCCTTTCTGGGGCTCCAGTCGACTGCAGTGTGCCATCACCAATCATTACACAAATACTTTCTAATATGGATGAGTGCTTGATGGGCTTTTATGTAAGGTACTCTGATACACAGAAAGAGACAGTCAGAATTAGCCTGTCTTATCAATGACTGCATATGATAAGCCTGATTTTCACTCTGATACTCATAGAAAGAACTTCCATTATTGAACTCCTTACAGCCTTAAAATTTGGGGATGAAAAGACAGAGACAATAGTAGCCTCTTAAACTTTAGCCCTTGATGACCGCAGTAGTAGATTTCTTCATGAAGCAGATACTTGCTACAGATTTATGAAAAAAAGGGAAAAAAAAAAAAGAAAACCACAGAAACAACAAAAAAACTTCAACAAAAGCCCACACAGAAATGTTAGAAACAAAACCACAAGGCCTGATTTAGGAAACAGTTTTGGACACAAGACAAGCTGAGAACCTCCATTTTCAGTTGATCTCTGGGACAAAAAAGAAAGGCTTTAGAAATACATTACTGCAATACTTCAAATGAGAGTCATAACATGGAACACGTCTGGAGCTATGTGGCTGTTGTGAGCTAGCCCTGTCAGGCAGCTAAGTACGACCAAGATGCTCATTGCACCACCCTGGGTCCAGTAGGAATAGGAAGGGAATGGGAAGGGCAAAAGCTAGAAAACTCATGGGCTGAGATAACAACAGTTTAAAAGGAAACAAAGAAAAGCAAAACCAAGAAAAAACAAGTGAAGCAAAAAAAAACCCCATAACTGCTCACCACCAGCTGACAGATGCCAAGCCACTCCCTGAGCAAGAGCAGCCCTGGCAAACTTTTCCCCCTAACTTGTATTGCTGGACATGGCACTATATGGTACGGAATACCCCTTTCTTTACTTGGGTCAGCTTCCCAGTTGTGCGTTCTCCCAGCTTCTTGTGTACACCCAATCCACTTGCTGGCAGAGCAGGTGAGAAGCAGAAAAGGCCTTGATACTGAGAACTGCTCAGCAATAACTAAAACATCCCTGTGTTATCAACATTGTTTTCATGACAAATCCAAAACGGCCTCATACCAGCCATGATTGATCTCTGAATCCAAAGAAAATTAACTTTATTTCAGCTAAAACCAGTGCAATGGCTTTGATGGGGTAATGCAGGGTTGGCAGCATCATTAAAAACTAACCTTCCCTCACTTCAGAAAATGCTGGGCTAGGAGAGGAGGAAATGAATTGACTTTCTGGATATTTATCCCTTTTGCTTCTGATATTTGTATTTGGAGCTGCTGGTGATATGCTTGAATGACTGCTGACAGGTATGACAGAGTGTCTCTGATTACAGGAACATTATCAGTTGAGACACTGCCATCAAACACTGCACAGTGATTGCTTGTATCTGGCTGCCCTTCCAAGACTGTGTTTTCTCTCTCTCTCCCTCTTTCAGTCATTTACCTTTTGGGCTGATTTCAGCATCACTGTTCCTCCTTTCTCCTCCCTGAAAGGCTATTTTGGAATGTATGGCTGATCACTGTCAGCTGTAATTCTTCAAAAATGTAAATGTGCTTCAGAGAAGAGGAAATATGGTATCTGTGACTCATCCATACTTCAGGCAAATTCTCTAGTTCAAGGGAAAATGAAAAGACAGGCCCTAAAAAAAAAAAAAAAAAAAAAGAAGTAGGAGACCGGAATAACAAAGTTAAACAGGAAGAGATATTGAATACAGTCAACAGGCCACAGAAGCAGCAAACATCTGATACACAAGAAAGTAACAACAGGCTGAGAAATTTATTCCAGACGTATTGTATATCCTGCACGCAAATGGAATAGCAGACCTCAACTTACAGAAAAGCACAGCCTATTTTGGTTTGCATGAGGACAGGCACTCTTCTGACACACATACAGGGAGAAGCACCTGGCCCCCACACAACTCCATTAACTGCTGGTGCAGGCAGGGCATTAGCACCTGGCACTCTACCAGGAACCCTCTCACTTGGAAACAATTGTGTGATGCTGTGGTATTTCCTTTCTGCTTCTCTGATGTCCCCTGTGTTGAGTCACCGACGTCAGACACGACAGCTTTAAAGGGCCACAAGTTGTGTGTGTGCAGAACAATTGTGACAAATGCTTGTTATCCTTCTGCTGCTTCTCATGAGCAAGGCTTGCAGTCCTATGAAACTGTGTCAGTGCCCGCCTTGCAGTGACAGCTCACACACATCACTCCCTATTCCTGGCCATCCTGAGGACAACAGCTCATGCAGCCCATTCTTCCTGGGCTTCTGGGCAGCTGCTGTTGGCATGGGGGTAGTCACACTGCTGGTTTATACAGTATTTAGTGCTGTGTTTCATGAAAGACACCAATAATTACAAAGTCAGGGTTTGGGTGCACAATTCTACCTACCATAGCAGAAACAGAAGCTCAGGTGATACAGAAGAACTTGCACCAGGTTCTGTTGTCATGAACAAGAGTGAAGGCAGTCTAATCCCAAAGCAATACAGTACTTCATGTTTCATGTCCCAACAGAGACACCTGCAAACCACATTTTAACATCTCTGCAATGACCTAATGCATGGCAATTGCTGGTCGACTGGAAGACTAGAAATGTTTCCATGGCAGATTGGCTTTGCAACAAAAAAGCATAATGGGTGGTTGCCTAGAGCAGCAAAATATTAGGAGCTGCACAATGTTAGTGCAGTGTGTAAACAGTCAGGTCCGGAAAGGCTGTGTGTTCTCCAGTCGTGCTGCTGAGCAGAGTTTTGGATGCTCCACTTGCAGACACCTCTCCTCAGCCCAAAAGGTGCAGTGCCAATGATGAGCTTTCACAGGAAGGATATAGTGAATAAATACACAGAAGGACGCATATCACTGAGCATTAACAGGCTTAAGGGGAAGGTATTGCTTTAATGCATTTGCAAGTAATAGGTTTTCCAGGCAACTAAAAAGGGACTATCCTTAGGGTATCTTGCTACTATCCCTTTCACTGAATGCTCAAGTAGAAGACTACTGTATTATTCAGATAAAACTGATATCCTGAAAACAAAAATTCAAGCCATGCAGTTCATATACGTATTTACATGCAAATTTTCATGTTTTGATTAATGTTCATTGTGTTCATTTAAGGTAAGGGATAGTCTGAGCATCCAGTTCAAATCTTCTGAAATTAGTGCCCAGGCCTGTTTTTTCAATATAAATGCATCTCCAACTTAACATTTATTTCATTTTTTATTTTTCCCTGGGAGAAGTATTAACATAATCTCCCATTGCCACATATTATACAGACAAGCTTCCTAAGTGTGTGGCATTCAGAGGAGGCTGACACACTGACAATGTGAGGGAGGAGGCTTCCCTAGGAAACCCCCCGCCTGATCACAGTGTCATTCATACCACCGCTAGTAACCCACCAAGCAGCACCCTTCCTACTGAGTCACTGCTCTGATCTGGCATGGGGAGTTAATTTCAGTGCCCAGGGTGCCCTCACTGACTCCCTGCGCAGCCTTGCCCCAGGGGCAGACTGGCAAAAATAATTTGCAACTTGGTCCGAAGCCAGGGAAGGCAGTTGTACAGCTGTCAGATGAAGGTGGATGTAGCTCCATTTATTCATGAGCTACTTCTTCCTTTTTTCCATTTTTTAAAATCTCTTCTCTGTGAGTACCTGGGGATGCCTGCTGGTCCTGTCAGCAGGGTTGCCAGAAAAGTGTGGCTGGAGGCTAGGGGTGTAAAGGAGGGATGGAGTGCTGGGGCCAGGGCTGGCAGCCCTGGAGACCTCCCTGAAAATGGTCCCAAAGTATAATAAACAGGGAAATAGGCTGCAACAGCTATTTCCAGAGGAGAAGGTAACAGCTATCAAGGAAGAACATGGTAATCATGGTGAGGGGAAAAAAAAAAAAGAGAACAAATACAGACAGCTGCTGTCTCACTGTCGTAGGCTTCACTGACCATGTCTGTTCCTGAGGGATAGATTTGCTGCCAGCTTTATGCAAGCACTGCACAGGGTGGTGTACCCAGGCCAGGCAAAGGGTAAGGTGCAATGGCAGCAATTTTCAGAGGGTGCTGGGAAAAGTCATCCTTCCCTCAGCAACCATCAGAGCACCTCATTCTCTACATTTTGCTGCCCATCTTTCCTCAAGAACCTTCTGTGGGAAAAGCGAAGGCAGTGTCGTGGTTTAACCCCAGCTGTCAACAGGACAGGCAGCTGGAAGGAAAACTGGATGCTGCCCTTCAGTTTGCATAGTGATAGCTGCCTTTCCACCTACAGGCACTGCTGCTTCTCCCATTTCTCCCATGTCTTCCTCAGCCCTTGCATGTCCCCCTTAATTCAGCCAAGTATTTGATGAGGAAAGCTTGAAGAGGGGACCAGGTGAATTCAAAGAAAATGAGGATAAAAGCTGTGCCACCCAGCCATGATTTTTTTCTTCTGTCTTAGTTTCGCCTAGGATAGAGTTAATTTTAGTCCTAGTATCTGATGCAGTGCTGTGTTTTGGATTCAGAATGAGAAAAATATTTGTTACACACTGATGTTTTAGTTGTTGCTGAGTACTGCTTACTCTAAGTCAAGGACTTTTCAGTTTCCCATGCTCTGCCAGCCAACAGGTGCACAGGAAGCTGGGAGGGAGCATCACTCCAAACTGTCCACAGGGATATTCCATACCATAGAATGTCTTGCCCAGTATTATATAAACTGGGGGAAGTTGGCTGGGAGGGACCAATCACTGCTCAGGGACAGGCTGGGCATCGGTCTGCAGGTGGTGAGAAATTGTATTCTGCAGCACTTGTTTATCTTGGGTTTTTACTTCTTCCTCTCTTTTTGTTGTCTTCCTTTTCATTGCAATTGTTATTCTTCTTTCTGTATTATTGCTATTATTACATTTTATTTAAATTATTATGCTTTTCTTATCTTGACCAATGTTTTGGGTTTTTTTTGATTCTCCTCCCCATCTCTCCAGGGTTGAGCGGGGTGACTGAGTGGCTGTGTGGTACTTAGTTGCTGGCTGGGGTTAAACCATGTCACCTCCATGAATATTTTATAAACTCAGTGCTGGGTTAGCAGTAACAAAAGTAATTCAGGTATTATTAGGAAAAAGATAGAGAAGAAAAGAGAAGAAAAGTCCCATTATTATGTTGACACAATTCTGGGGCCCAAAGTACTCTTTTGTACTTTTGGGGAGCCAAAAGACCCAAAGTAATGGAAGATGAGGTCAGCTAAAGGGTTACTAAACAGTACTGCATCAGACTTTGGAAACTAACCTGAAAACAACTCAATATCAGAAGAGAGGAGCGTTGAATTCTCTTGCTCCAACCTTATTCCTCCCTATGTTGCTGCCTGTGGCACAGTCAGAAAACAAATCATGGGGCAGAGGGACCCGAGGCCTGAACCAGTACAGCTGTTCCCCTGTCCTTATTTTGGTGCATCAATCACAGACATTTGGTCAATAACCCAACGACAGGCACTTGCCAGAGGTACATAGGGACAGGCATTTCTGTCAGTGTAAACTGGGATAAAACATCACATTCTTTTAATTCACACAGGCAGAAGTGGTAGAGCAGGTTACGCAGGATTGTGCTCTCACTCCTGGAAATGTGCTGACACTCATGAATTTCTCTGCTAGGAGACCTGAAATGAGCCTGGAGGTGCAGATTATACCCAGAGGGTTTCTGAATTACTTGTTCTGTTTCATTCCTACTTTTTCCTGTTTGGCAAATTCATTCCAGTTCTGAAAGGTCAAGAAGCCATGCAATGTTATGTTTGACTAATTGACCACATAACTTTGTGTTCAGGCCTCCCAGTTGTTTGGACATGGTCAGAAGTGTCAGGATGATTTTTGTTAACTGGAACATGATGTCCAGAACTGGTGAGCTTCCAGCGTTAATACTTTTAGCACTCCAAGTAGCTGGGGAGTGTCAGCCTAGCCAGGCTGCTCTGAAGTAGAAACACCTTTGTGTCCAGGTTGCACTGGCGGCAGTTGGATCTGGTTTATCAAAAATAAGTATTTAAAGTCAAAGGTAGTTCCAAAAAACTTGCCTTCTTCCTTAAACTTCTTGCAGGGGCCAAGTTTTCCTCATTTAGCTACAGGATAGTCCCCCCTTCTTCTGCCTGCTCAGGCAAAATCAGACCTGGGTGCCTCCTCTTGCCCTTATGCCCTTCCTGATCCCTGCTCCCACAACAAATCAGTACTCCTCTCACATTGCGCCTCCATGTTCCTGCTTTTTCCTCCATATCCTTTGCTAGCAAGTATGGGTTCTAAAAATACTCATGTCACCAGAATACTTTCAGGAGAGGTTGGTTTGGTTTATGTGTTTGTCTGGAAAAAGAAGTGGCATGCTGATGAAGGCTTTTTTTGACTCTTTCTCTTTCTCTGTCATGTTATTTGATATTTTTGTGAAGTCCCAGTTTCTACAGTTATGTACAAGGATCTCAGCTCTCATTTTAAAAAAGCACAGTGAGCTGTTATCCTCATAACTATAAAAAGTGAAGCTCATATCTCCAAAACCAAGTGGCAAATGACATCTTATACTTCTCATTCTTGAAATCTTACTGCCTTGAAAACAAAATAATGATATTAGCAGTTATAGTAAGGGTTCTAATTATAATTTTGAATATATAGAACCAGTATTGCCATCTTTGTGATTTCATAAACACAGAGAATGGAGGACACTGAAAAATCATATCAGACAGCCTGGGGGCCAAAGCAGTACAGTCTCTCCTCCAGCTTATCAGCTGCTATAACAGTATCTTCCCAGATGAATGTGCATTCCTGAATGAATAACATACATTGAAACTAAATATTTTAGTTTGCACCTTGAACAAAATCAGAATGCACATTTTGTCCCTAGGAGAAAGTAAACCACCCAGAAAATTAGCAAGAAAAACACTTTTACTGAAAGGCTGACACAGGACTAAGCAGGACATCTTGGGTTACTGAATTCAGTCTGACAGGTGCCATTTGTCACTTTGGTAAATTGATACCATTATTTTTTAAATTACCTGGGTGTCTCCCTAGTCACTTTCTCTGAAAAACACCCCAGAATGTTTTTCCTCTGATGATTTGACAGCTTGCTTATATGCAGCCTCTGTTTAACTGTGGCTACTTCATAGTTATTTGATCTTGCACCATCTTTGTCCTTTAACCTGCATAAATCTTTTCCTATGGTGTGTTTATTTGTAGATAGCAAACACATGGCTTCTCAGCCTTCTCCCCCCCTCCCCCCGTCTTTGTCTCTTCTTATCTAACCCTCTCTTCCCTCCCTTCATTCCTTCCCTCCTCCCCCCCATCTTGCCTTTTTAATTCAGCATGGTTGACTGATATTGCATGAGATGTCTCCAAAGGAGGGGTTTGGGTTTTTGCCTGTGTTGACATCAGCTGAATTCAGGACATTGAAACTGTGGGGGTTTTAGAAAGGAAAAAAAATTAATCCCAGTTCACAACAGTCAGATATTTGATAGCTCAGCAAAGTAGTCAAGCAAAGTATAAGAGAAGCTATCATTTAAGATTCCAAATCATCCATCCGTAAAAGGATGCCAGAAATCTTTAAAACCTAAGTCCCACCCAACAGTCAATGAAGTTATGGATAATCTACCATAGTCTTTGTAAACTGGGATGGCACCTGATTTTACACAGTACCTCACAAAGCTAGAGAGTCTTTAAGTACTTTAAATAGTATCACTTCCCAGATGGCTGCATTTAGTAGATTACACCTATAATTAGCAATAAGAGGCTAGGGAATGCTTCCCGTAGGGCCTGTCTCCTCAGAGGGACTTTACCCAAGTATGCTGAGATGTGCCTAATATACCTCTGTCAGACTGTCTGTGAGAAAGAGATTCAATTAACCCTTCTTTCTGCAGAGACCCAAGTCTGTTTCACTCACCTCTTGCAAGAAGGGTGCTCAGCCTGCTAGTTTATGGGTTGTGTGATTCATCTCTGCCATGCATTAGATCGGGGAAAACGTGAATGGTTTTGTAAACCAGTGATGCAAATATTAACTCTGTGGGGGAAAAGGCAGACTGGATACTGGATCTTGTGTTTTATCCTATGTACTTCTTGATATGAAATAGCAAAACATGGAACAGGGACCAGCTCTAGGTCTCCTCTCCTAAGCACTGTAAGAATGATACCAGAGAGTTGTAAACTTGCAAAGATACGGTCTTCTGTGAATCTGCTTCTAATTGCCCAGAAGTTAAAAAAGGGTTCACAATATGCTGTTTCTCCTGTCCTATGTTTTCCTGTCAAATATAAGAGGAAAGGACTGTTTACTCTGAGAATCATTTTGGACAGAGTAGCAAAAAATACTCCTACGCAATCACCAGCAAGGCAAGAAGATATTCCTGTCTTTACAGGCAGTTCATGCAATCTCATTAATGTGCTTTGGCTTTTGATGAATGCCAGATCAGACAGAAAAAACCCAAACCCCACAGATTAATTACATACAGGTAATAATGCTCAGCTATAGGAAATCAGCCTAGACTCATTGACTTTAATGAAAGTACACTGGTTCACATTGGTACAGATGTGACCTTTGAGACTGAAACAAAGCTAGATTATTCTTCTCTTACTACAAACTCACTGGAATCTCCTAGATTTCACTCTGGAAACAGTGCCTCTGCATGGACAATAACAGCTCATCAGCTGGCAGCCTCAAGAGGAACAGAGAGGAGGCACCACATATAACTCCGTGCGTTTGGTGGTATAAAATCCACTTAATTCAAACTCGCTGGATTTACTGGGTTGCATAGCACAAACACACAAAATGTGTGTGCAGGTCTGTGCAAAAGGATGTTCTGGGTATTCAGTAAAAATTGACATTGGGGAGAATCTGAGTAAGCATATGAGAAAGATTACGGAGTGTAATTCCCAGAAAGATTTCATATGTTGTAATATGTGGGATGGAGAAATCAATTGTATTTTATTTGCTTTTAAATCAACTTTAAATGTCTGCTTGAACAGGAAATTTGGGTAAACTAAACCTTGACTACTGATGAACACAATTATTTGTAGAGCCTTCACCACTGCTCTGTGGGTAACCATGGATGAGTAGAAGTCGTACACCAATTTTTACCTTTAGCACTGGGTGTTAAACATTCCTTTGATAGTTGAAGTTCTCCATTTGGAGAAAAACAACAAATTTGTTTACCTTGTTCTAGTGATGACTTTCTCGTGAATCAGTGAAGGTCCAATGCTGTCTAGGTAGGCAGGACTGCCCAATGTAATAGATACATAGATACGTGCCTGTTCTTACAGAGGAGAAGTTTGTGTGAGGATGTATTTGAGACAGTATTGATGGTGCTATGCTAAGCCATTGCTGCCCAGCTCCAAGGCTCAGACTCTGTCAGATTCCTTTTTGGTCCAAAGTGCCCTTCTCCCAAGAGGGAAGCTGGGCCCTCAGTGCCTGGAAATAATCAATGCAGAACAGGGCACTCTTGTAGCTCCTTTCACAGCACTGAATCTTGGGAATTCCTCTTCACCAACTCCCTGCAGCTCTCCTGGAGAGTGGCTGTGTGGTGCAAATACACGATAACACACAAAAGAATTCATGGTGAAGAGAACAAGGAAACAAATGGAAATCTTCGACTTGCCAAGGAAGAAAAGAAGATTTGTTGTTAGAACAAACACATGTATCTTATTGAAGGTTGTATTGCAGGACTGCTTTTCAAAGATTCATCTCAAAACTCAGACAGATTAAACTGCATGTTCTTAAACAGACCTGATCTTTTCTGCATTTTGATAGTAAAATTTGTTACAAAATATTTATGGAAGGGAAAATGGAAATGAATAGCAGTCACAATGGATTTGTTAAGAAAAAAATATTATATCACACCAATAGAATTTCCTTCCTATAATCTGTAATAGGCTTAGTAGCTAGAGGAGAAGCAGTAGGAGTCACTTATTTTCATTTTGTTATGTTCCTGTCCCTGGTTCACATGACATTTTCATAAGCCAGCTAGAATGTTGATGAAACTAGTGCAGGTTGTATGCAAGCTCACAGAGAACTACCCACAGTGATGGCTTATCCTGATTCACAGTTGAAGTGGAAAGACATAGTGAGTGAGGTTTTGTTGGTATCTGTTCTGGATCTACTCTTGCTTACTGATTTTACTCACGATCTGGAGGCCTGAATAGAGAAGGAACTGACTACACTGTAGAAGACATGACACTAGAAGAGACCACAAGTAAGATAGGATTAGAATTCAAGATGATCTTACAAGCATCATTCAAGATTTTATAGACGGGGGTATCACCTGCAGCTCATACAAATTTACCTTGCTGTTCTGCCTGGCATTAGTGAGGCCTCAGTAATTGGTTCCCAGAGAAGGAAGAATGACTCAAGTTATATATATTCAAAGAAGTTTATGATAGGTAAGGTCTGAAATAGACTGCCAAGGGAGGTCCATACTAACTCTTTACTAGAACATTTTCAGGGAGAGACTAGAAGAATGATGAACTAGAGGAGCTCTTTAAGTTGCATGCCACATTTCTTTTTCAGCTTTTCCCCTTGGTACCCACATTCTCTCTCCTGGGAAACAAGAGAATTGAAAAATGTTATTTGATTGCCTCATTTCTAAATACAGTGCAGTTTTAGCACGCACAAACAAAGTGGCATTTCATGCCAAATATATGCCTTGATTTTTAAACTCTATAGCTCATCTATATTAGATAAAAATTAGGTCTGGCCCCAGTTTATAAATGGCTTTCTGTATTACTTGTCAAAAACCTAGTAAGTGCATATAAACACAAAATGTTTATATGCACACCTACACATTACTTACTCTCAAACCCCCATCCATTTAAAGTTGCACTGGCCCTTATGGATCTTCACGCCAACTTTGCAGCTTTTAACATGATGTCTGGCTTCGTTTTTCATGAAGTAACCGCCAATGCAATTCTAAGGGAGCCTTTGAGCCTTTGGAAGGCAGTGGAAGGCAGCTTTTTATTTCCCCCTTCTCTCTCCCCCATTTTATATGCTTTGTGAAACTAAATAGGTCTTCACAGAAACTTCTTAGGGAAAGCAGAAAGTCAGAGGCAGAACTCCCTTTGGTAATTTGCCATGGCCGGTTTTTGTTAAACATAGTCAGATGCTGAAGAAGCAGGTTTCCAGGTTCAACTTGACAGGTCAACTATGTCTGCTACATTCAGGTTCTCTCTATCAGCTCATGGTTCAGAGACTGGAGGGGGAAAGATGATAAGATAAGGAGGGTAAAAGAGAAATCTGCTGTGACAAAGGTGAGACCGGCAACTTCTGAATAGGTATGGAAGAATCCCTGAGGAGAATTAGTATGCTGAGCAAGCCCAGGAAAATTACCAAGGCAAGATGTCAAATAAGTTTAATACCTGTGATTTAATCTGGTGGAAGGAGTTCAACTAGACAAAAAGAGCACACCAGATAGCGAGTCAAACAGTGCCTCTGAATTCTTAAAGGAAGTTTATAAATTCCTATAGTGTTTGAGAAACAAACTCAAGAAAAAAGGCTTCTGGAGGCAACTCTAAAAGAAAAGTATAAACACCACAAAAACTAACAATAGGTTTTCTAGTTCTCCTTCTGGACAAGAATTCTCAGTCCTCCAAAGAATATGCTATTTTAACACAATGATTTGCACTAGGCCACTACTCGCAAACTGATTCAAGGTATGAACCCAAAAATGAAGACTAAGGCACAAATGTATGACTATAAGCCTAATTTTGCACTACAGTCTATTCTAACAAGTGGAGGACACTCTGTACTACTTACTGTGTAAGGCTACATAGGGATACCTAATCAATCTGTGAAACAACAGGCTCTCTTCATAAGCATCTAGTGTCTGAACGTGATGCTCACTTGTGCATCTAGCAAACATCTCAGCAGCAGGGCTTCCTGCCTGAATAGGATTCATCAGCAGAACTGTCCACAGGAGACTCCCACTGTCCTTTATTATTTCACTGGAGAGAAATGTTGCAGTAGTCCTTGGTAAGGAACACTAACTTCAGTCTAGCTTATGTTGTTCCAGGCCTCATGGTTGACCTGATTTAATGCTGGTGGCAACACTGCTTGGATTTGGAGGCTGCGTAGCTGATGTCCAGTGATATCTTCCATTCAACATTCATGTGGTTCTCTAACTTCTTTCCAAAAGAACCAACTTACTTCTTTCAGATCATGCTGCAAATGTACGACACAATGCGGTTTGATTTTTGCTTCCCTCAGATATACATACATTTTCAACAGTCTCTCAATTATAAAAGTCAATTTCACAGTCAGTAAATGGTTAATTTATTGATTTGCATCTACTAAATCCAAGCAGCTCCACAAACAACAGTATACTGGTAAAGTACTCAGGGCTAAAAAAAATTGCTCACATTTGCAGGGAGAAAAAGCACAAAGCTACAAACTGACAGTCTCTCTCCAGTACTGGAGCTATAATTTCAAATGTCAAAAACCTTTGACATGTCTCATAGATTACATCTTTAGGAGATCTGTACTTCTGTTTAAAAGCTGAAATGAAAGGACTTTTACATATTTTGAATTGTAATTTCAGCATACTCTTTAGGCTGCAATATTTAGTCTATTTCTCTGAGGTTTGCATTACTCATGCTGCCAAAGAAGCTGATCTCCATTGGAATTCTACACCTACACCCAAAAGGTAAATAGAAAGGAGAAAGATTTAAAAGTATAATTAATCAAAAACCCATATCAGGACCTTGATTTACAAAGGGTAAAAGAATGCTTGCAACCCAACACACAGGTTTGAGCTCTACTCGTTGCAAAACCAAGCATCTAATGCTTTTGGCCCCTGGGATTAAGGTCCTGGTGATTCTCCAATAGCAATGCCAAGTACAAGAAATAGATGACTCCTAGCTGCATTTTCATCTCTGCAGAGGGATTTTGCACAACAGACAGCTAGGTTATAGCCTGCACCATTACGTACCAAATTGTGTCTCATTACAGTTCCAGTTCAACTGAAAAGCTACCATGAATAGCTAGATTCATACTGAAGTCCTACTTGTTTTTACTATTCCTCTTATTTGGAGGAGGGCCTTCTGGAGAAATAGCCCACGCACACTGCACCACCTAAGTTCCATGCTGGTCAAAGGCACCACAGCTGTTCCCAGGGGCCATAGATTAAAACAGCCTCAAGGCTCAGCAAAGGTTCACCTTCAAGGAGATGAAAGTATCAGAGGGAATTGGGAATATTTACAAACAAACCCAGAATAATTCATTATGAAAATCAAAATGAATTGTCATTCATTACAGGTTTTTGTAGCATGGATTTTGTAGTTTACTGAAAGTCTTTTCATGCATGTTCTGCTCTTTTAATAAAGAGCTGTGAAATTTTATCTTCATTAAAATATTTAAATTTGATATGAAGATTTTGATAGTTTAAGCATTTGGTAATCAGAAAAACAGGCCACTAGTTTGTCTGCTTTTCTCTATCTGCTCCAATAAACTCCCTGTTTCTCCTTCTCCATATGATGTGGTTTTAGTCCCTAATTTCCTCCTCCCTTGCAGAGCCAAGATCTCACAATAAAAAGACACTGAGATTTTCTGTACTATACCCTTGATTTCTTTCTATTTGTCTGTTTAAGAAAAGCACATCTCTGGAGGAGAATGTTTAAGATAAAACTTAATTAAGCCAGTCTTTAATGCTGAATAATTAAAACTACCACACCTCCAGAGGTCTGGCATGGAGGAACCCATGCTTAGCATAATTTTTGTAACTTCTGATGGTTAATCATAGGTTTTTTTTTTTTAAGTAGCTACAGACATACTTAGTCCAGTCTGATCTGCTTGTTGGCCTTAGGGGATCCAGCAAACAGAATGGAAATGTATTTTCTCACAGAGATCCTATTGAAATTAGCATTCTGTTAGGAACTAGATATTGCTTCTGTATTTCCTGCTGGCTGATCTGAAAATTTCACCTCCTCATTTCTCTGGAGTTGTCCTACAATGCTCGAAACTCCTTAGCCTCCTTAACTCTCTCATGTGGGAAAGCCAAGGGCATCCATCCACTGGAGTATGAAGGACTGAAGGAATTGTTGCCAAAGTAGGCAGTCTTCCAGTGATTGCAGTGGATTCTGGAACAGGCTCCGTGAGTGACTTTTAATAGGAAAAAAACAAGGATGACTTTCCAGGTGCAATTGAGGCTGAAACTCTCTATGCAATAACTATTCCTGTGGTACTGTTAAATGACTAAGAAACTGGTGGTAATAGGACTTCACTTTTCACCTTCAAGTCCTCACTATGTGCCCATCATACTGTGGTGTGGGTGACTGATAGGGCCCGCCCTCATGAAGTTATGGAACAACTTCTGTTGAATGGATTGCGTTACTCTGATTAACAATCTTGATACTTCTCTGGAGGCAGGAGCAGTTTGGTAGAATATTACATTTCACAATTAGTGAATATGCAAGCAACAGTGCAAACAAAATGATAGTCACTATTATTTCAGATGATAAGCAAGAGGTGGAGTTGTATGTATCCTGTCTTCCTAGATACTGTTTGCTTCTCGGTTTAAGTTTTACAGTAGGACTGACAAAAATGATGAATTTCCCAACAAGGACGGGATAGGCATTTTGCAACCCTCTCGAGTGTACTGGGGCAGTTTCTGTAAAGGTCAGTGCAAGATTAGAAGCACACAGCTTGTTCAGAGGAGCAACCATCAAGAGGTTCCCCAGCTGGACTCCAGTACCTGTTTCCAGGGAGGTCTATCTTAGCTCCATAATTTCAAAGTACAAGAAGCCACTGGAAAAGGTAATTTCATTTGTTTGAATGCAAGGATACGCAGACTAATGGGCCTGAAATTGGAGGGAGAAGGTAGAGCAGCGGACAGAGAAAAAAGGGTCAGGGTCAACTGGTAGAGAAAGAGTGTCCTGGATGGCTGCATGATTTACTGATGCTGAGGCAAGGGAAGGCATCTGTGTTGCAGAAAAGGCCAGGTAAAACAGGTAATCACCTGCCTCAGGCACTTGGTGGTATCTACTGGGATAGGGAAGAATTTTCATCATCAAAATTTTCTGCAGGATTGCCTATTCTGATTAATTCTAATAGATCTTTTATTTTGCCAATAACAACACCTTTCTTTCATACCAGCCTGTACAGCCCCTTTCTTTTAATATTTCACTCTCAAGAGCCCTGCTTGAACTTCTGCAGCTTGGTAGCTCCTGCTGTGGTTGTAGGATATTCAGAGAAAAAAAGCAAAAATTAGTAGGAGCAAGGCTTGCAGAGGAAGAGACTCATACTACCTTTCCCTTTTATCTATGGTAGATATTTACATCGATGGAAAGTGGGTGGTAAATAGGTGGTAAATATTCCTCTTACGTCAATCTCCAGTCATGGCTGCAACCAATGGACAAATGAAAGGTGGAAGGCACTGGAGGTGAGGACATCCACATCCCAGGATGTCTAAACCAATATGCAGCGCTGCTCTCTGGAATCAAGCCTCATTCTCCTTTTCTTTTTATTTCTACAGGCTGATAAACTCATAATGAATCTTTAGATCATAGCTTTTAAAAAGCAAGGGCTTCCTGACTGACCACTATAGACCTCTTCTTGTACTAGCTTGATAGTGGACATTAATAACATGAGAAGCCATCTCTGAACCAAAAAGGAAAGGTGAAAATGTACATGATTTGGATGGCTGACAGAGACCCATCCTCCCAGGTACATCATGGGTGTGTGCAAGGAATTTCTGATGCGTGCTTATGTGAACAACCAGTATGAAGTCAAACAGTTTCCAGTAAAAGGCTCTTAAGACTTCGGAGCTGCTGCCATACAAAAGTCCATTGTTCATATGCAGGATCCACCTCCCTACCCATTCATTATAAAAGCACAGATCACAACAGTGGCATGTTTATCTTAGCAGGGTGTTAAGTCTTACCAACTGAGTCACAGTTCCTGGTTTAGGACTAGAAATGGGATTACCGAAGCTATCCTGAAACATCCAAAATGCAGAGCAAGGCACATGTATAATGTCAGTGCTCAGGCAACAGTTTTAAGAAGGAAAAATGTGATTGGGCTGAGTCTGAACCAGATGAAAGAACTTTATTATAAGAGAAAGAATGCAAGACAACTCTGGTGGAGAAACAGGGGATCGTTCCCAGGCAGCTGTCAGCCTGGAGAGCCCAATCTCCTTACCTGTCCTCTGCCGGGAGGTTGGCTACTACACAGGGCAGGGGCTTACCTTCAGCATGCTTGCATGTCTCTTTAGTCTTGAATTAGTATCTGTGAACACTCTCGTACACGTGTTCATGCATTGAAAGCTCCAGCCAAAACTGATGCAAATCTCAGGAGGCAAGTAACATCTATAAGAAGCCCAACACTTTAAGGAACTGTTTCTCCAGCTCATAAAAATTTATGAGTGAGTCTGGACTGGCATCACATCACCCTTCATAAATTGAGTCCTGTCTGTATTATAAAGACAATGTTGGTTATTTGGACAGCTGCTTTCAACAGAGCAGGCAAGTGTCCTGTAGGGAAAGTCTCCTACATGGTCCTACTGATAAAAAAGTCACAATTTCATTCAAGCTTGCACCCTCTCTGACTTTTTTCCATTTGGTCGCCTTTCTACCATGAGCTGGCTTCCAGCCCAGAAGACCAGGTGTCTCTCCTCTTCCTCTTTAAGGAATAGGTAGTGGAGCTGGAGGAAAAGGGTGTCGTGAGAAATTAAGAGCAGTGCTAAGGGAGGAGAGAGAGAGACCTTACAGCCAGCAAGGCTAAAAGTAGTGTAGCAATCTGTGAGATGGGAACACAACCAGCAGATTTCAGGTCACTCCCTAAAGAATCAAAAAGTCTGCTGGCACTCAGGAGATGTGGTGAGAAGGGAGAAACAGTGAGACAGTGAGACACAGGCAGGGTGATGGCTCGGGAACAGCAAAGCAGGAAGGAAGGAAGGAAGGACAGCATACATCAAGGACATAAAGCAAGATTGAGACAGGCAGTTTGGTGTCTCCAGAGAAAGACAGAGGACATCAGCAGGTAGAATTCAGACAGAAGAGGCAAACTGATGTCTATGCAGCTACCGTGTAGAGACAATCCTGGGAGAACAGATGAAAGGACAGTATCTGTAGATACATTGCATGATAAAAAAGAAGTATTTGAAAGGACAGATGGGAAATACAGGAAATTTGGAAATGAGACCTGAAATACCGGAGGAGGGTGAGATGTTTAAACCTTCAGAGACAAATAGGACCAACTCACAATTCTAGAGCCTTTGGCATAACAAAAATTATTTTCCTCCAACTTTGTGGGCAAAATGAGTTCACTGACCGGCAACTCCCTTCCAACCCCCTTCCTGTGAGAAAACAGCTTTTACTGCTTGATCTGTTCAGCTCAGTATTATGGATCTCACATCCCAGTTGTGATCATCTCTCAACATGTAACAGCCTGTATTTTCCAATGCCCTTGTCAGAATGGCAGAGCTTTGCAAGACACGTGTCACATTTAGTCATTCCTGCTTCAACTTCAAAATAGGCAGGGCACAAATGCATATGAAGGAGGAGGAGAAGAAGAGAGCAACATGGCCAGGCTTTCAGAACAAGAAAGAAAGTGATGTATAGGCAGTCAACCTTTCTACAGGTAGATTCAAGGGATACTGTATACCACCAAGGAACTAACCAATTAAAAGCCTCCTAAGACATAAAATCCTCTGATGAGTATTCTTGGTGTTGTGGTTTTGTTCTGTAGTTAAAATAATTGCCTAAACAATGTATTTAACCAGAATAGAGTAAACAGGGAAAAGATAATTATGAAGAACAAAACTTCCCAAAGATTAGCCTCTGGTGCTATAACCTTTTGAGCAGACTGCCCTCATTTACACTGAGAGAATAAACACTGGAAAACAAATGTAACTGGCTGTCGGAGGGAGTCATCAGTTTAACCAGCCTCTTCTATCTCCTGTATTTGGGGTGGTGCTCTGGGAGACTGTTTTAGTTTGGTGGCTGCAGTCTTCTGTGAGAAAGCTAAGCCTCAAATGCATTGCACAGCTCCTGAGGATCTCTCACTTAATCTTAGTTAGACTGGCAGAAAGAATGAAAGAGGTGTCAAGCGTGATACACAGCAGGCCTGCTGGAGCCTTGGCTGCCTGGTACCAAAGGAAAAGATCCTTGGCCTTATCAGATTTCCTTGGTGAAGGACTCTGCACATTCCTAAGGAGGGGCTTGGGACTAGTCAGTTGGATAACCCCTGGGCAAGGGATGTGGAACAGGCTGAAATGCCTTTGATCAGTGGAAAGAAGAGAAAAAAACATACATACAAAAAAAGCACCATCTCCCATATATGCTCCAATATTGCACTGCTGAGAGGATGTGACTGAATTAGGAGTTAAGAATTCCTGCAGAGTAGAAGTGCTGATCAGATAACCTGTCCAACACTGCATTTTAAAAATAGTGTCCAGTTAATTTTTTTTTAAAGCTTTGTTTTTATTACTGCTAGTGTCAAGAAAAAGAACTGAAATAAAGGCTTTTATAACTGAGTGCTCTTTGCCCTATTCCTGGTTCTTGCCTTTGCTACAGCAGCTGATAGGATAAGCATTATTCTTACATATTCTCAGTCATTTTTCCAGTAGTTTTAGACCTGTGATTGCAAATCTGTAGAATCTTGCAGACTTTTTCTAAGGGATCTGAAACAGAAACAAGCATGTTAACACCAGGTTCAAATGTCTTGTGAAATATTTTCACCTGAAAATTACAAGGGTCCATAAACCGAAAAAGATGGGGAAAAGTACCACCAGTTTAAGATCTAAGCGCCTTGTAGAGGCTTACAAACACTGCCAAAAAAGAGCATCATTATGATCTAATTCAAAGTATTTGCAGGCTGTGCATAGTGGCCTGCAAAATAAAAAACCACTATCTAGACTTGCAACAAAGAAGAAACATTAACAATGGAGTATTAAAAGATTATGTTTTCTGCATTACTTCATTCAAGATTATAAGACAAAAGAAGAAAATGAAAAGGCACATACTGCAATTTTCTCCAAAGCAGAAACTACCCGTGACCTCTTTTGTGTTAAATGAGTTAATGCATTAACGCTTTCTCCCCTCACCCTCAGATGCCCCCTTGGGAAGCAAAATTGTGCCACCTAGTGGGATTTGGACCAAGTCTTAGCTATGCATTCCCGATGGACACTATGGACACCCTACAGACCATCTCCACTTGAATCTTTTTACATTATACCATGGACTTTCTTGGATTCCACTTTGATCCAAAGTTCAAATCCCTCCTCTGCCACAGCTGCAGGAAGGGTCTTGTTCACCCTGCCAGGCTTAGGGCCAGAGAAGGGGAGGGGAAGTTGCTTTTTCATTTTTCTGCTCAATCTGCTTTCTTCTTGGCTTTTGAGTTGATGAGAAAGATGGAGAAAAATTATTTTCATGACTATGACTTGGTAAATTTCAAAGACCAAAGCCGTGGTGTTCCCCATGAACAAAGACTCTCCCACCTGCGAAGCAGCCAGCAACCTTGGTTTTCTGTGCTGCACAGCTACAGAGCTGGTGTATGAAGACAGCACTGTAACACAATCTCATTTCCTAGTATACTTTTGTAACCTTAGTTAAGCAATAGGCCTAATAGAGGTTTCAGTACAATGGTTTAATCTTTGCCCTTTATGGATTAGTATATCTTTCTGCCAGAAAGCAATTTCACTGCTTGCATTTTTTTATTTCTGTGCTGCTCATAGTAGAGAGCCATATAATGTACAACTGCAATACTCACATTGATCCAAGTGCTGCAAGTGACTTATATACCTATCTAATAAAACATGTAGGTGTCCTTCAGGAGTGACTGCGATTGCTAGAGTCACAATAGGTGAATGAGTAACAACTCTATAACACGTTTTCAGTACAAATAAAAGTAAAGTTCACTGGCCAGTCTTCAAATAATTAACAACTCTTTCCTTCACAAACACAGAAAGAAGAGACCTTTTCCAACAAGACACAAGTTGTTTTTCTCCAACTCAAATCATCCCCTGGAATAATTGGATCGGCTCTGCCCACCAGCAGACCTTTTGCCTTCTATGAATCAACATGGAAAGGAATCTTAAGAATGTTTTGGTCATTTCTTTTGGATTTTTATTCCTCTTTACTGCTTACGGAGGACTCCAGAGTCTACAGGTAAGTGGGAATCTCCCACTGGTTACCAGGACAGTTAGCCTGGAAGGGCATCAGAACAGTTGGTAGTAGGAAACACATCCATCTTTCCATGTCTCTGTGAGCAGGGCATGCACAATACTTTTTATGAGGTGGGTTAGGACATTAACTTGCTGCAGGTTAGTATTCCTCATCCAGATTCATAGTATTTACTAAATATTTTATTCTAGTGTTTCTCAAATAGCTTGAATGCTTGTGGCATAATACTTCTTCAGATTCACAAAATTGTTTGAATAAAAACAAAATTTACCTGAGATTTTGCTCAAAAGAAAATATTGCAAAATGGAAAACAAATTCAGTTTCTGGAAAGGGTTTTTTAAATATTTCTAAATTGCTGTGGCTTTATAATTATTATTATTGTACATCAACATAAAATAATAAAAATTTATGCCCAAACCATTAAATAATTTAAGTACAAAATAATATAGTAATTACTGAGATCGTAAAAGATATTATTTTAAATGAAAGGCAGTTGTGGTTTGTAGTGGCACTGACATCCTAAGACATAGTAGCAGAGATGACTTTCTAGAATGACTTGAACACTCAGGATACCATTAGAGCACATTTGTTTAACCAAAATAAAAGACCGAGGGTTACTGTTGCTGTCTATGAATACTTCAGAGTAGATAAACATAAGGAGAAACTTCTCAGACTAGAAGACTCTGCTAGCCTCATTTCTAGTAAATGGATATAAACTACTCATTAAGCAACTTTAGGCAGGATATTAACATATGACCATGATAAATTGGATTGGATTTTCCCACTGGAGTGGGAATCTGTATGCCTTAAAGGTGGAACTTGACACATAACATGATACACTTATTTGCAATAGTAAGAGGTTGATCTCATTTCAGGAAGAGGTCCTTGCTGGTTCTGTACACCTCTCTTCTCTTCTTGAACATCTTCTCATTGCTGACATCGTCAAATTCTGAGTTCAGAGAAGTTATGCAAAAATATCCCCAAAACTGGATGGACATATGAGTTGGGGAGGCTAATGAGGCAGGGGAAGATAAACTCAAGAAACTGCAAATCAGTCCCACCATCTGAAATGATGCACACTCAGGTTAAGTGCTGGAACATTAAAAATTTTCATTATTCATTTCAATATTCCGCTACCCAGATCCCCAAGAGAAACCCCAGACAGTAACAATTATGCTAATCATATGGTTTTGGAGGCCTGGCTTCTAATTTTTGGAAGCTATGTCTGACAAAACCAGGCATGTGATATGTCAGAAATAAGACCTCTGAGATCAGGAAGCCTCTCTGACAGTTTACAAAACCTGTGACCTCACATCCCTGGTGCCTGAGCCCCTGACCTCACATCCCTGGTGCCTGTTTCTCACCAAGGTTGGTGCACGACTGTCACCATGGTCCTGCATGGCCAGACTGCACAGCCACTGCAGGGCTTGAAAGTGTTCTGTCAAGTACCAACAGCCTCACTCTCCTCCAGCGCTCTCCAGTGCCAACCCCTGAGCATCCAGTCCCTCTTCTGGTCACAGTCATTTTGATGCAGCCCAGGATGTGATTGGCCTTCCGGGCTGTGAGCATACACTGTTGCTCATATCCAGCTTTTCATCCACAAGAATCCTCAGGTCCTTCCCTGCAGGGCTAGTCTCAATGAGTTCTTCTCCCAGTCTGTACTTATGACTGAGATTGCCCCAACCCAGGTACGCCTTGCACTTGGATTTGTTGAACCTCATTAGATTCACACAGGCCCACTTTTCAAGCTTGTCCGGGTCTCCCAACTTGATCTTCTTATTTCAATTTTAACAGTATCAAGACAAGAACTACTTTGAGCATAAAACTATAACACCTGGTTAGATCAGTTATTGCTCCCTTGTCAAAATGTGGCTGAATCAATCACCTCCAACTACGACAGGCTGCTGTGAGTATATTAGGATATTGAACCTGAAGAATTTAGAAATTTTCAGACCTGTACTTTAAAGCAAAGAATCTTCTACTAAGTCAGGCCTTAAGTGCGGATCTGAGGATATTCCTGCCTGCCTGAGGACAACAAAGATGGTGAAGGGCCTGGAGGGGAAGCTGTATCAGGAGCATCTGAGGTCACTTGGTCTGTTCAGCCTGGAGGAGACTGAGGGAAGACCTCATTGCAGTCACAACTTCCTTACGAGAGGAAGAGGAGGGGCAGGCACTGATCTCTTCTCTGTGGTGATCAGTGACAGGACCTGAGGGAATGGCCTGAAGTTGTGTCAGGGGATGTTTAGGTTGGACATTGGAAAAAGGTTCCTCATCCACAGGGTACTTGGGCACTGGAACAGGCTCCCTAGGGAAGTGGTCACAACACCAGCCTGATAGAGTTCAAGAAGCATTTGGATGATACTTTCAGGCACATGGTGTTACTCTCAGGGATGGTCTTGTGCAGGGCTAAGAGTTGGACTCAATGATCCTTGTGGGTCCCTTCCAACTCAGGATATTCTGTGATTCTGTGAACAAGTGAACAAGTGAAGGCCAGGAAAAGAAACTATCCTTCATTTAACTAGCTTTCAAAGAGAAACTCAAAAAAATTACATCAAATAATCTAAGGTCTGACTTACTGAAGCTTTGAATCTGAGCAATCCTCAACTGGTTTTGTGTTGTATTTTCATAACTGTTCTCTCATTGTGAGGAAAACCATAAATCCATAATCAGGTTGCTTTAGGGAAAGGAGACTGTAACACCCAGCCTCAGATGCTGTGTCTCTCCATTTCTACCTGAAGCCACTCTCTGTACATCATAATAATATGTTGCTGTGATAAAATTTGTCTCAATCACTGTTTTTGTCCATGCAGAGCAGCCTCAACTCAGAAGAAGGCCTGGGTGTTGCTTCCCTAAGCGTTCTCTATGCTGCGCTCATCTTATCGTCCATGTTCCTCCCTCCAATCCTCATCAAGAAGCTGGGCTGCAAGTGGACCATTGCAATCTCTATGTGCTGCTACATTGCATTCTCCTTAGGGAACTTCTATGCTAGCTGGTACAATTTAAATACTTTAACTCTGTCTACTGTGTTTGAACAAAATAAGTAAGGGCAAAGTTCTGGCTTCTTTTTCTTCTCAATTCCTACTCTACCTCTGTGTTGCATATTAGAAAGTTGGATTCAAAAGTGCTACCTGCAAGAAATAGAGATAAATAAACCCAGTAGCAGGTGAACCAGAGAGGTGAAAATGTGCAAAAAGTCAGAATGAATACATCCGTTCACCCATCTGAAGTTGCTTCTCTAACTCATGTTTGTAGCAGAGATACCCCTTTGGGAAAAAAAATAGAAATTTCATTTAAAAGCCAAATTACTTTTAGGACTGTTTTTGAAAAGATTGAAAGGAAGGCTATCTTTCAGCCAGTAGTCCTGGGAGAAGAGGACCACAGGAAGAGGCTAGCTCCTGCCTTGCCTTTGCAGAGGTGGATGAACAACTTCCACTCTCCAGAGACAGGGATTGCAGCTCTTTGGAGGAAAGTTGTTGTGATCCATCTTCTGAAGTGCAGGTCCAGTTTAATTCTCAGTTAGAAGAAGATAAGGCACATGAGCCCAGACCTAGCCAGCCTAGCTTAGGCCTAGTCCCTGACAGAGCTGAGAGTGCTTGCACATCCCAAACTTCATAAGACTGGCCTTTTCTGGATTCCATGTAACAGATTTATTGTTATAAATCAATTTCTTTGATGTCTATTTTTGCCTCTGAATCTTAGGACAAATTATCATTATGCTAATGGACAACAGCTATGCTAAATAAAGTGTTCTTTGGCAGGTACACACTAATCCCTACATCTGTGATCCTGGGCTTAGGAGGAGCACCACTCTGGTCTGCCAAATGCACTTACCTCACCATTGCTGGCACTTCTTATGCTGAGAAAGCAGGAAAAAATGCAAAAGACATTATCAACCAATACTTTGGGGTCTTCTTTCTGGTATTTCAGTCCTCTGGCATCTGGGGAAATCTTATCTCATCCTTGATATTTAGCCAATCTTCCACCAAAGGTAAAATATATTTTAAAATTTTGGCACTTCTTTCTATAAATTTCAGCTATATAGATAAAAAGTAATTTCTGCAGCTGAGCTTCCATAGGCAGTGGAAATAGGCACTTTAGATGCAAGTTAGCTCATCTGAAGATAGATGTATGAAATAGATGGGCTGCTTTGCTCTCTGAAAGTGTCTATTTTCTATCAACTCTTCATCAGCCATAAAAAGAGTTGAGACAAATAGCTCAAAAATAGATGTCTATTGAATTCTGGTTTAATTCCACCCTGTGTTGTAAAGCATAGATAGGCTCCTGGTAGTGACAGTTTTTCACATCTGACTTCTATTTAAAGTGGATTAAAACAAAAGGCAAAACATGAAGTAACCTTTTCGCAAAGTTTGTACTATTGAATTAGTGTGCTTTTAAACATTCAAGAGTAGTCAAGCTGATGCTGGTGCTTGCTGAAAATGAGTGCTCTACAGAACTGTCAAGAAGAAATAGCAGTAGCTGTTGGCAGGAGTCTGTGTGCCTGGGCTCCTCTGCTGTGTTTCAGGCTCAGACAGCAGATGCCGATGTAGCTTGAAGAAATCACTCAACAGCAGTGCCCTCATTTCCCATGCATGTAATTGGTGTCAGCTTTAAACGGGCAGTTGTGAAGATAAATTAATACTTGTATGCCACCTTAGAGATTCAAAATGCTACGGTATATTATCATTGCAGTCTCCTGTGCATTCCTTATCCTGTCAAAGTCAAAACAGGGACTTTCCATATACATTCTACTATAAGTAGCGGGAAGTTACCTCTCTTCTCTGGCTCAGTTAAGCAGTATGTCCTCTGAAGAGTATTCAAACAGGTACTAGTTTAAAACTAAATATCAGGGAGCTGGCATCAGGTTTTGATCTTTGAATCCTTGGTTTTATGGCAAAGTAGTTGTCACAAGGTGTGATACTTTTGGAGAATCAGGCTTCCTTTAAACCCAAATAACTACAGATGAAACACCATTAGAGCAGAACGTTAATGGACTGCTTTCAAAGTGCAGTGGAGCCCTGCTGATCTGATCACTGAGCCACGTGATATCTCAGGAGGGACTGTCCTGATTTTGCTTGCAGGGCAGAAGCTGTGGCGCAGCTGTGGGGTCTGCACAGACTGCAACCATTTTACTCTCCTCTGCCTCACAGCGCACATCATTTTAATAAGAGGACTAAACCTCTACTTTTTTGGTCTTGTAAATCCCTTTCTAGTTTTACATCTGAGGATATTCCTCCAAATTCTAAAGAATTTCTTTCACTTATTTTTTTAATCAATTATATAGAATTTCAGAAAATGCAGTGTTCCTGGGAGATGTGCTGTGAACAGCTCTCAAAGTCAAAGGCCTTGCATATCTTCACAACGGTGATGAGCAGTTATACCATAAGTTTCTCTGCTGCACCTTCTCAGTGAGACTCAGCTTTAATCTAGAGGGAGCTTCTTTGCAGAGGTGAGAGAGTAAGCATCTCCAACCTCTCAGATATTTTTCTCTCCTCTGACATTGCAACAAAGGTATCCATCCATACTGTTCATATACTTAAAATGTACAATTTCACTGAGCAGTCAGAAAGATATAGCACTTGTTTTCAGAATAAAAATGCATAGAATTCAGACATACACCTACACTTGACAAATTGGCTGCATCACTGCATCCAGACACAGCAAGGCAAAGTTAAACCATGAAGCAATACTACAACAGAAGACAGTACTCAGTATAAATTACAAGAGTCATCCTTTCTCACTCATCAATATTGCAGCCTTAATTCCAAAGAAACAGTGCAAACCCTGTCTTGCACCTCCCATATTACTAATTGCATGTGCATCTTCAGATGATTCATGAACAGATGAAAAACTTGTTTTACACACTTCCACACTTCACTCATGTGATTCACCTTTTGCATATATTATTTTTGCTGAGGGTCTGATTATCCAATTTTTGCTGAAGGTCTACAGCATTAGCCAGTGGCTATAATAAGGTAATGATTTTCTTTACATTATTAAATTTTATCTGATGTTAAACCCAAAGTTGTTTATGAAGCTAGTTGAACAGCTGATTCACATTGCAGCAGCTTTGACTGCAAGCAATGAGGAAAACCACACTAAACATCGTTATGCAATAACCTTAATTGAAAAATTACAGATCAACTCTTATTTAAGGAAT
Organism: Neopelma chrysocephalum; assembly: GCF_003984885.1. Classification (NCBI taxonomy): domain Eukaryota; kingdom Metazoa; phylum Chordata; class Aves; order Passeriformes; family Pipridae; genus Neopelma; species Neopelma chrysocephalum. The sequence continues at coordinate 9,301,191 of NW_020897691.1, forward strand.
CAGCCAAGGTACAAGTGTACTGCCCTTTATTGTGCTTGGACTAATGACAAATTCTGCAGTGAAAGCATTAAAATAATTGTATGGCTTTTTGATCATCCTTCTCCACTACACAGCTTATTTAGGCCTACACTTTGGATTAGTATTTATTCTTTATCAAGAGGGTAGTGGAGGAAGTAGGCATGGTGTCATGGTGACACAAAGTGTGTGAGCACATGCGTGTGTGTGGATTTGATGTATGCCCAGCACAACAATGGTAAGATTGAACAAAGCAAAGATCTTACTCCAAACCCTGCCGAACTGATCTAGTTTAAGGTATGTTCTCAGAAACTTATAAAGCCAGTAATAAAATAATAAAGCCAGGAAAAGCAGGCTTCTTGGAAGACTGCATTACTGGGTAGTTGTAATTTGAATTCATAAAACAAAAAGATGTCTTGAAGTGGTTTCTGTTCCTACAACATATACAGAAATTATCTGGAGAGGGGTAATGTGCAATGGCTGTAAGAACTGTGGTCCATCAGCTCAGTGGCAGTGTAAACTAAGGGACCTGTCTCATGGGATGTTATGACTAAGAGGTAGAGATATGCACTGGAACTTTGAATACTGCAAATTGAGCTTGCATTCAGATTTTAACCTTTAATTTTAGTCCTTATCTCCATGTAACCATCAATTCAGTGTTCAGTCGGAAGCTACTGCTTCTGTTAAATCAAATATTTGTGTGTTAAACTGGGATTCTGAAGTTAATCATCTCTAATCAGGAAGGATTTGAAATGGGGACCAATCACTGAGCACTGGATTCATATCTCCTTATATCCTTATGTATAGTGTGCAGTTATCTCATCTCTTCACTGACCTGCCTTTCTTTTGGTTCTTACCGAATTAGTGGAAATCTCAGAAGAAGACCTGGCATGCTGTGGAGCATACAACTGCCTGGCTGATACCACTAATACCACTGATTCAGCAAAACCCTCCCACTCCTTAATCTACACACTACTAGGGGTTTACACTGGTAAGTAATACACACAATCTATAATCAATATCACTGATGGGGAATCTAATACTTCTGAAATCTAGCATGACTTTACAGATTAAGTTTCTGACTTTCTTCTTCAATACAATTTGCTAAAAGGAAATAAGATATGTGAGACCTGTAAACAACTCCTTTTCTAGTTTCAAATGTTTTGTGCCAGAGCTGTATAATTTTTTATCTAAAGGAGCAAGACATTCCTTACACTTTTTACCTGAAATAAAGTTGAAGCCCAGTGTGGTAACCCCATTGTTTCACCCAAAGTCAGTGTTCCTCTACAGACTAGACTCAAAAGTATGCCCACATTGCAATTACAAGATTACAGCAGCTTATCCAGTTATGCATGAGATGGTTTTAAATTTACTATTGTCAGGACCAGTAATAGTGATCTAATTATTGATGGCATAGGGCAAATTTATATGCATGCAGAGGTCCAAGATGGTAAGAGCAGCCCAGATAGCAGTACTTGAACTACCAAATTCTAGTCAAGTGGGGATGCCTACAAGAACTGACTAGTGTCCTACCACATGTAAAGAAATTTTAGCACAAGAACTACATTGTATTTAGAGGTGGACCCAAAACATAGATCCCAGAACAAGCAGTCATTTGAGGGAAGGTTTTTGGATCCCTGCTGACACTTCACAACTGCAGTCAACTCTTAGTTGTGATGCTTGAATACCTCGGTGTGAAAGGCAAAGTTGAAGAGAAGCAGCAGGCAAATTGGCATTTGCTAATTAGCTCCCATTTACTAACTACAGCTGCTAAAGATCTCCCTTGCATAAGGATAGAAAAGAATCAAAGACAGGGAAGGCTGATGCCATCAAAAATTGGAAAGACAAATAGATGTGCCAAGATTCATTGAGTGAGGAAATTTCAAAAATTATCCAGCTCAAAACAAGTTATCCTCTGGATAAAAGAAAGTATTTGGCAAGGCAATATGCCACCTTGACTCCATTAAAATATCTTCGCAGTCTCTGAACATAGATGTATTCTCTTTGCTGAGACAGATGCATGGAATTTATTATATGCTCCAACAGAGTGCATGTGATCTAGACAGAGTCAGCTCTCACTGGTCAAGGGCATTGCAGCAAACCCTTCCTCTTTCCCCTACCTCCATTCCTAATTGGTGAGAAAATGTAAAGAATATCCCCCCATTTCCCTTCCAGAGTGTACTGGAGCTGATGACTTTCTGCTAAAGGCAAGTTTGTCTCACAAGTTTAGATTTAAATTTGATCACTAACATATACAGTGCTCCCTTAGGCTTTGCTCATGTAAAATGAATGCAACCCTGCTGTCTACTGACCTCGCATCAGTAGGGTTTCATTTTTCTTTTAAGCTTTTAATAAAAGATATGTCTTTTCCCACCTCAAGGGAAAGCAAAAAGCTAAATATTTCATCCACAGACATTTTTAAATGTGTCCTGTATTTGGTGGCTGAATACATATTTTGCCCAGCTTGGGTGGAGACAATACTGACGTAGTCTTTGTTGTTGAGTTTTCTCAAGGACTGTGAATGTTTCTACTTACGTTCATACCAACCACTCTTAAGCCATGTCATTATCTCCTCTAATTGCTCTTGATTCATTTGACATATTTGTTAGAATATTTCTCCTGAAAATGCGGATGTCCTGCTCTCGCCCATATAAGTCCTGCAATTAGCCCATATGTACTAATAAACACCCTGGCAGAACCAACAATCACATCATGAAGAGTTTACAGCCCAGCCTCTGTAGGGAATCAGGACACTGGAGAATACAATTTCATTCTAGGAGACGTGGAAGAAAAATAATAAACAACAAAAAATTGAGGCAGTTTATTGTAAATCTGCTGATGCATTTGGACATTAAAAGTTCACAGTAGCCATGCACACAACATAGAAGCACATTAAACAGACAGTGTGGATGGGAAGAGGTGCCTGGTTCTCCTCTTAATCTGAACTCTACTTGTTTCCATGGATGGATTCTAGTCAGCATAAGTAAGAGAGGAAACATAATCATGCCCTGCATTCATAATGAAGCTATCAATTGTGAATCTATGGCTGCTTCATGTATATTACGAGACAAGTTTATTTTCTTGGTAACATGAAAAAAATTGGATTGATTCACTACAAAAGCAACAAATCATTTTCTGATTAACTACCCTATGTATTCTTTCATATGGTACTTCTGCCAGGAAGTAATTTCAATCTTTTTCAAGTTAGCTAAAATTGCTTACCATCATCATCAAAACAGCACATATTCCATACTCGAAGCATTGTTCTGAGCTGAAACAAAAAAAAAAAAAGGAAAAGAAAAAGCACAACATATACTGAGATCCAAGACAGCATTTATTTTTCTTTCCATGTATTCAAAAGAAGATCCCCCCTAGCCATGACAAACTTGGCACTAGAAGTGAATATTCCTCTCTCATGTTGATTTAAAGGCTTTTGATAGCTCCTGAGGGAGCTGTTCCTGGCCGACTCCCCATCCCCGCGCCCCTGGATTGCCCTGGAAGGGTGAGCCATCACCCTCTGCGGCCGTGCAGCTGGCCCGGCGGCTGTCACAACAGGACAGTCACAGTTAAGCTGAGGGGATTTGTGAGGTGTGCAGCTGTATGCAGAAGATGTGAATGTAGATCAGGCCTTCTTGTTTATACAGAAATGGCCTTTACACTGAAACGGAATCAGAGGCATCTGCCAAAATATCCCACAGAGAGCTAAGCATTAAGTCAGAACAATAACAGCAGCAAGCAACTTCCCATCATTCTTCCAGCATTCCTCAGTTTTTCATGAACTTTTTGTTTTGTTTTTTTTGCAGCTAGTGGTGTGCTAGCTGTGTTGCTGATTATTATATTTCTGGACCATATCAAATCTGATCAAGCAGAGAATGAGAAAGAAAAACTAGAGACACCATCTTTTTGGTCTACGTTCCTAGCAACTTTCCAGCATCTAAAAGATAAAAGGCAGTGTCTTCTAATCCCTCTGACAATGTACAGTGGGTTTGAACAGGGATTTCTTTCTGGTGACTACACAAAGGTGTGGATGAGAATGGAAATCTATTTCTGTCTGACTTTTTTTTGTCTTTGTGTCTTACTAATGCATCTCAATCTATATTTACGTGTTAAATGAAGATGTTTTCAATGATGATTTGTGGATTGCTAAATTACCGCTTACTTCTGCTTGAATGAACTCTGAGTGACATCTTCAAAGAGTAGAGGCCAGCAGTAAATATGTCCCTTGGAACAGCCTCAAAAAGAGTGCAGTAGAGAGCTTAACTCACCAGTGGAGGCCACAGCAGAGAGCTACAGGTTCAAACTCTTCAGCTTGTTGTAAATAACAAACTGGGAGAAAAGCCAGAAGCCAGCAAAGCTTTTATATCTTCCTTCCTTCTGGTTTCCCTAGAGTTTGTATAAGTGCAAGTCAGCACACACATTATGTATTTTATTTTGACAACCTTTACAGTAAGAGGGCAAGTCCTCAACATGGCTGGCTGAAAGCCCTCACCAGTCACTAGTGCAGTAGATCCAAACCCTGATGGATTGAAATTATTAAAACCACCTCTGCTCCTCCAGTTTCTCTACAAACCAAGACACACAGCAGGGGTGTTCTCCATGCCTTTGTTGAAAAAAAAAACCAAAGAAAGGGAGAAACCTTCCTGAGCTGCTTTGCTCATCAAAGCAGATGGAAGAGTACACTTGCTGCTATGTTGTAAAGGATTGAAAGGGGCACTCCATGGTCACCTGCACTGGTCATATGCTCTTATAGATGAGGTCATCTTCATTTCTTGGGAGCTGCTCTGTAATGACCATAGTTTCAACTGTCAATTTTCACCTCTTGGGCTATGAAGGGAAGGGCAAAAAATTTCTAATGCTACTTCCAGGAGTTTTATTTGTATAGCATGCAGTGCTCTGATTTGTTCTGCTTGTTGTTGCTCTGTTTGCATGGCATCAGTCTGACTGGGACCTGGGTTAGGAGTATTGCTGCCGAAGACCAACTATATCAATACACCAGGGACTTGTCAGTAAACTCTCCAGCTCTGCTCCTTTGATCTTGTCCATGCTATTTACCAAATACTCAGGCTAAGACCTTTGAACCTTAGGTGTGTATTTTCATGGAAGATAATGTAGCACCACTGTCTCTTCTCTTCCAGGCATACGTGACCTGTGCCCTGGGGATACAGTACGTTGGCTATGTGATGATCTGCTTTGCAGCTGTAAATTCCCTCTGCTCTCTGCTCTTTGGAAAGATCTCTCAGTTCACGGGTAGAAAACTTCTATTTGCATTAGGTATGTGAATGTTTCTTGAATGACTGATCACCTCATGTAATAGATCAAAACCAGTGCTCCGCCCCTTGCACCCCATGCACAGAGGGGTAACTTGCTGTCAGCTATCAATTAAAACCAAAGCCAGTCTGGAGGCAAACTTCACAAACTTCATTCATGAGAAGAGAGGCAGCACAGTTCACAATTAAGCACTGAACTGAAGTCTTTGCCTTACATCACTTTGCTGGTGATGTAAGTTCACCATGCTTTTGAGGATACTATCTATGCAGAAAGTGCCCAGTAGTCTCAATGCTTTATAGCTCTAATGTAGCCAGTGATAAATGATCTTAATGCAGAATTTGAGACTTGCACTTTAACAGTGAAGGATTTCTCCACCGGGCTGAAAAATCCTCACTTTTATGGGATGAAAGAAAATCACTGTTGATGTGAGTCTTGGGGAATGGTGAATTTGGAAATTTCAGTAAAATTTCAGGAAAATTTTTAAAGGTTGGCCTGGTGTCATTTCTATTGCTTGTTCTAGTAGGGAGAAAAATAAAGTCATATGTCAGAGTGTCAGGCTAGAATAACTTAAGGACTTGCGTATGGGACAGTAATTTCCATTTTGCTTTGAGAAGAAATTTGCATATTTAAGAAAGACCAAAAGCCACCAAACCCTCTAGATATCCTTAACTGTTTCTTCTGGCCCTGAATGGAAATCTCATTTAAGGGCTAGGCAAGGAGAGCAGAAGGGTTTTTGCGCTCCCTTCCCACATGCCTCACATGGTGAGTGCAAGTATTTCCGGAGCCCCTTCTCCGACTCAGTGGCAGTTCGTGTCCTTTGGTCTAACAGCCATGTCAGCGCTGAGGATCTCTCAGCTCAGGACACTGCTCAGAATTATGAACTGAAGACTCTCAAAGGCCTGCATTGTCTTGTATTTCATGTGGTATCAACTCAGTCAGCACAAATCTCAATAAACCAGAAAGATTTTAAGACTGCCTTGTGCTCTAGTTGTGAGAATAATAAAAAAGCATTATCTATCACTATCTGTCCTGTGTATAATTGCATCTATATGTCTCTTCTTTCTTTCTAAATCAACAGCCACAGTTACAAACACCGCCTGTATAATAGCACTACTGCTGTGGAAACCTCATCCTAAGCAGCTCGCTGTGTTTTTTGTATTCCCTGCTCTTTGGGGCCTATCTGATGCTGTTTGGCAAACACAAACTAATGGTAAGTCTTGTTGACAATGAAATGTATTCTCTTGAGATATAAGAATCTGCATGTTTGCATTTGTAAAACAATGCATGCATAAAAATGATAATGGCATTAAGACAGCATCTAAAAGAAATATGTTGAATCATGGGAAAGTAGAAAAAATAAGAGCACATTGGGAATAAGTAAGTAAAATACTTATTAAACCAATTTTTCCAAGATGAAGAGAGAAGAATACTGCAGCAGATGATAACGGGTATTCAAAATAAATATTCTGGAAGAGTATTTCAAAGAAAATTAGAAACTTAGAAGAATGATACATTTAGTCCATCTTTTACAATAAAGGAGAGTACTCTGGATAAAAAATCAACTCAAAGCTCGGCAACAAAAGAAGAAGGAAATTGGCTGTTAGGAGTTACTAGAAAAAAAATTGAAGGAGAAAACTACAGAAAGAAACATTATACAAGCAAGTAAATCCATACAGTTCTGATCTACTCCATTTCAAAAATCATAATCCAATGTGATAAGGCGTAAGAAGGCAATAAAAAGGAGCTGAATCATAGCAGACTTCCACTTGAAGGAAACCTAACAAGCTAGAGCTCTTTAGCCTGGACAAGTGATAAGTACAGAAACCAGTTGGTAAGGTCATTAAGAATATGGAGAAGGTGATTAGAAATTCACTGTTTCTCTTAAAAACAGAATTAGTGGCACCAGATAAAGTTATGAGACAGAAGCCTTTGTAGAAATCAAACCAAATACTATTTTTCACCCAATGCATAATCAAAGTATGGAATTCATTGCCAAAAATGTGTTTTTCGGTTGGAATTGCATCACTTCAGGAGAAAATGTTCTTTGGGGCTGATGGTCCAGAAGAAATCTCCAATTCAGTGTCCCGTCTTTGATTGCCAGAGTCAGAAAGACTTTAGGGGGGAAATATCACTATATACTTGTCTCATTTCTTACTCTCTTAACCCAGGAGCCTGTTACTGAAAGTACACCATTGGACTTCTAATGTCATGCATTAGGTTTATTCTTACAGTCTTTTATATTCTGCTTTGTGACACAGTGCAATTAATTATTATGTACTGACAATTCATATAATGAGCTGATACAAACTGACTTCTGTAAGGGATTGTTTAAACTTATCCTTTAATGAAAATTAAAGGAAGTTCTCTTACAGACCCTAAAGCCAGACTCTCAAGTGCTGGAGAGGGCAAGAAAGAGTTATAGTCTGTGATGACTTGAAGTAAAGTCTGCTCATGACTGTCAGTTACAGTCTTTTTAAATCAATGCCATAGCCTGGGTCAGTAAGACAGTTAAATGATCTTCCATCTGCTGCCGTATTTTGCCTCTTATTTCATCAATATTGTTTTCCTTTGTCTCAAATTCATATTTAGCAGATGCCACAGGAATATATATGTAGCAGAACTAGCTCCTCTGGGCACACATCAGGTTATGTGTCTCGGCCTTCCTCCCTTTGGTGCCTTTGCTTGTTTCAGGAGCTTAGATGATTTCACCCACTAGATAAACTGTCATGAGAGAGCCAAAGGGAAAACACAGCAGTCCATTGCCCAGCACTGACAGTGCTCTCCTTTCAAGCACATGTAGAGTCCCTGTCTCTACACACAAGGAAGCAACCAGCCAGCATCCTTCTCTGCCACTCCAGCAGTTCCAGCTCATATCCCCTAGAGGAGAGCTTGCACTTACATCAAGGGACACCCTCTCATCATCTCACATTGTAACCCAGAGCCTTGTGCCTTAGGAAAAAATTTTAAATCAGTGCACTCCTTACTCAGGTTCATGGAAGGACATCATCAGTGAGGATTTGCTCTCTCTGAAGTAAAACTGTTCATTCATTTCCTGCTTCTTCAGCCACAGTCTTTCTGACTGCTCACTAAGCTTCTTCTCAATACTCTTGAGAGCCATATCTTAGTCTTCCACTGGGATAAAGGACCTGCCCTTTGTTCTGCTTCTCTCTTTTCCAGAAAGTCTTGCCTCAGACAATGGACTTCTTTCAGAATCACAGAAGAGTTAGGGTTGGAAGGGACCCCTGGACATCAGCTGGTCCAAACCCATTGCTCAAGCAGGGCCACCCAGGCACAGCCACCTACTTAGGACCATGTCCAGAGAGCTTTTGGTTATTTCCAGGGAGGGAGACTCCACACTCTCTCTGGACAGTCTGTGCCAGTGCTCACCATCAAAGTAAAATGTTTTTCCTGACGTTCAGAGGAAACCTCTGGTATTTCAGTTTGTGCCCATCACCTCTTGTCCATTTTTCTTGGACATCAGTGAAAAAAGCTGGACTCCATCATCTTTGTACCCTCTCTTCAAGGATTTAAGTACATTTGAAATGTCCTCAGTAAGGTCCCTGTACACCTGATAAAGAGGTACCTGAAGCCCTCATTAGGAAAAAAAGGGGTAAATACAGAGGGCCTAAGTATTAGAGAAGATGTCTGGGAAGTGACTGTAGCTCCCAAACCCCCAGATGAGACATAGGCAGTTTCATGCTTACTTAATGGTGATGAGCTCTGGAGCTGTGTGACAAGACATATGCTCTATTACTGCACTGTAACAGGTCATGTCCATTCCTAGATTCCTACAGGATACTAGTGAAAATTTCACCTGTGTTTTAGCTTGGAAAAAAACCCATGTGTTCCTTTTCCTTGCATAATGTCTTTTTTTTTTTTTGGCTGTACCTTATTCAGCGTTTCACAGCTCCCAGTTATAAAATTATATAAAGTTTGCTTTGTCACGTTGTCACAGTGAAATGCTGAGTGATGACATGAAACCTTAGCAGAGAGGTGCAGTGACATTAACTCACAATGCTGCATCCCAGAACAGAATCTTTTGTTTGACATATCCACTTGGGGCTAAATGTCTTCTCCCCTTCATCAGCTTTATACAGATATACATCACATGAGAAATTCCCAGCATCAAAGACTATAAGACCTCCAAAACAGCATTGGTGACTAGGGTCTGTGGTATTTCCTTAGGTAAGCTCCCATGACTGCTGCTAGGGCTTCAGTAGATTAACCAGTGAATACATGCAATGGCATTGTGCCACATTCTTAAGGCATTCTGTGGTAATCAAAGATGGCTCACTTTGTGCTGCTGTGAATAGTTAATACTCGAGTACCCCCTAGAGGATATGTAGGCTTACGGTGGATGAATCACTTCACCTTATAAAGGCTTCCTAACATGTTTTCATTCATGTATGGACACTCTCACTTATTTCCAACAAAAGCTACTTCATTTCAGACCATGTAGTGCCCCTTCTTGTTTAACTTGAGCATAGATGCTATTATTACCCATTGACAATTTCACTTCTGGTATAACAATTGTGTAGCACAGACCTATCAGGTAGATTACAATAAAATCAGAAAGGATATGAATGAGTCTAAAGAGTTTATAAACCTGGGCTCTAATAATTTTCAGCAGTCCTGTCATATACGCATGCCTACTACTACTACTCCATAAACGAGTATGGCGTAATAAACACTTGAAGAAAAGCACCAAGATCAGTGTTTACAGAGCCATAGTGTTGTCTACTCTTTTATATGGTTCCGAATCATGGGTCATCTACCGCCACCACCTGCGTCTCCTAGAACGCTTCCATCAACGCTGCCTCCGTACAATCCTTAACATCCATTGGTCAGACTATGTGACCAATACATCTGTTCTTGAACAGGCAGCAATTACGAGTATTGAGGCCATGTTGCTGAGAACGCAACTGCGATGGGCAGGGCACGTCTCTAGGATGAAGGACCACCGCCTCCCTAAGATCCTGCTCTATGGTGAACTTGCCACTGGCTGCCGCAAGAGAGGAGCTCCAAAGAAAAGATACAAGGACTCCCTGAAGCAACAACTCAGCCTCGGGCATATTGATCACCATAACTGGTCCACTCTGGCCTCTAATCGGGAGGCCTGGAGACACACCATTTATAACGCTGCTGATGCTTTTGAGAAAGCACGCAGGATCACTCTTGAGGAGAAAAGACAACGCAGAAAGAATCGAACCTTGCAGAATATACCATCTAAGGAGTCTTTCTGCTGTGTCTTTTGCAACCGGACCTGCCTTTCTCGTATTGGCCTTTTTAGCCACCAACGTGCTTGCATGAAAAATGGGTAGAGCCCTTCCCAAATCTTCGTTCGCGAAGCCTAGCCATGACTACTACTGGGGGAAGGAGTAGGAAAACGAGCAGTGGTAAGCAAGCAGGATAATTGCCATGGAAGTGAACTTAAAAATGCAGACTTAGCAGCCTCTCTACTCAGCCAGCCCAGCGGGTCCTGGTGAAGTTTCAGCCAGGCAATTTGCACCACACTGCACTTGACAGTGTTTGTGATGAGGACAAATATTTAGGTTTGAGGCAAAACCACCATTGTGCTCCCATGTAACTGTTAGCTAATACCACATGTGCATCCTGAAAATGAGGACTTCCCGGCCAGGTCAGCCCTTCCTATAGCTGAACCTTGTACTAGATCCTCACTCAATTCTCTCGTTGTTTTGGTTGAAAAAGAAGGCTTCAAAATAGCAAGGGAAAACATGTACCAGCTGAAAGCTAGAATCTTAACATATAGAACTGTCATGGCATCAGAAACCTTCCTATGTTAAACTCTCCTCGCTAATCCCTTTCCAGAAGATAACACTGGGAATATCAGGAAAGTTTTATGAACAACTTGTACTTTTTCATTTATTAGGCAAAACTATGAAGGATTATTGTATAATTCATGCTACGCTCCACTCAGCCAGTTTAATGAACTCAGTACATCTTGTGATGGACTCATCCAGATTTTCTATCATGTGTAAATTGAAAGAGTTCAGTAAATGTCCTCTTGAAGTCATCAGGATTCAGTAGGTTTTTACATACAGATGAAGTCTCCCCCTACCTAACAAAACCGAAGGGATAGTTGAGTCTACCCAGACTTTTAGAGAACTTCATACTCCTCTGTGCCTTTTGGCTAAATGTACATATTTCAAACAGATATAGTGTTAGAGAAGTGGATGAGAAGAGTCAAGGTTCATGATAGTCCTCTCTTCCCTCCCTGCACACCACAGTTGAGTCAGAGGAAATGCCCCCTTCTTTATCACAACCGATGCTAGCTCAGCACCCAGAGGAAAGCAAGGTCTCTCCCCTTTCCTGTCTGCTCCACTAGTCAGACCTGGAGGCTAGGAATCCTGCCCTAACTCCCAGTTGTGGGTGTGCAACTGACTTAACTCAGTGGGAACTTCCCAGTGAACACAACTGCATTAGGATGATCTGTTTAACTAAGTCTCTATGTCAAGCAAGTTTTCCAGCTGCTGCCCAGGGGTTCTGTGTGCATCAAGGATATTCTATTTGCCAAACCATCCAGGAGCTGAAAACCTGGTTATGTCAGAGATGCAAATCTTCCCTGCATACTAAATTCAAGCCCAGTTGTAGCAGTTTTCTCAACTTTCTGATTTAAGTGTTTTGGGTCAGTTTATTTCTCTCAACTTGGCACATATGAATACCAGACATTACCACCACTGGCAACACTGCGTGAGACTCACCTGGGGGCTCCCTGAGGCTGAGTTCTGGTGAGAACAAGGGACATGCATTTTACACAAACAGTCTCTGCATGTTCTCAGGCAGGTGAAAGAAATAGTTTGAAGAATAGGTCAGCAGTGCATGCAGGGTACAGTCAAGTTCTTCCCAAAACTGGTGAAGTATGGGAGCATCTTGGTCCCTGAGGACCATGTTGACCCTAGTCAAAACAGCCTGTTCTGTGAAAGCATGCAAGGACTTGGTATGACCTTCTCAATAGTTATACATGGAGACCCTACAATGTCAAAAGCCAGTTCTGGACATCTCCTCTTCCTCTTTACTTACTTGTTCATCAGTGCAAGAACCTTCATTTTTGTGGTTGATATTTTGAAAAATAAACTTCCTGGCATCTCACTTCAATAGACCCCATCCTTACTTCCTCACATTTTCATTCCCTTTTATCTGACATTCTCTATTTTGTCTGGTTGGCTCTATTATTTCACTTATAATAATTCACAGAGGCACAAAAAAATTTTAAGACAAAGCTTGTATTTTCCTTTCTCTGACATGTATGAGGGAGGATCTGTCTTCCCCATTGCAATCTATTTATTCCCTTTGCAGAAAATACTTGGTAGCAGGCTTAATCTTCACAAGCCATATCCTTCCTTCCTTCCAGGACTCTATGGCATTTTATTTGAGAAACACAAGGAGGCTGCCTTTGCAAATTACCGTCTCTGGGAATCACTTGGATTTGTCATCGCCTTTGGTTATAGCACCAAATTGCAAGTTTACATCAAACTGTACATTTTATTGTCTGTGCTTGTGTTATCTATGGTGACATATGGAGCAGTTGAATGCCTTGAGGCTAAGAGTTCCCCTGGGACACCTACTGCTACAAAGAAGGAAAATGGAGGACCCCTGACCCGGGAAACACACATGTAATCCAACAGGGTCAGAGTGATGGAGGTAAAGCAAACAAACTGGCCAGTTCCTATGTCTCCAAGGACATTCCAATATGTACTGCCTCCAGAAAGATGGTAATGGAACAGATTTCAAGGCCAATATAATACAAATGTCTTAGAAGTAAAAATCTCTTTTGACGTCTCAGCTTTATAAGGGAAGACTTACTTCACCCTTTCATGCAGATGACTAACTAAATGTTGTGTATTTTTTTAATTAATAAAGTCTTAATAAATGTAAAGTACACTCTTAAAGTCCTCATATTTTTGTTTCTGTGGATAAGACCTAGTACCATAGCTTTACAATCAAACCTAAAATACTCACATGTGGAATGAGAAGATAAGAGCAACTGGTGTTGCTCAGCTGATTGCAGACAACACATCTTTTTTTATAAAGATTTATGTTATTCTTACGCTGCATTCTTTAACATCTGCCGTAAATAACATCAGTTTATAAACTGGCTATATCTACATGTCATATCTTCACACCTCATAATCCACTGACCACTGAGTCCACCAGCTTGTCTCAGGTCAGCAGACAGCTGTGTTTCTGTCCATGTCATCCCTCTATCCCAGATCTCTTTCTTCTTTGGTTTTCCTGTCTCCAATTTTTCTGTCACCAGTTGCAGCAACTTCATCCTAAAAGAGATGCCTTCCACATAACCAAATACTTCAGTTATTATGACCTTCTCCGCTTTCCAATCCATCTTTCCCAGACAGAGCTGTCTTCAAGATGAGCAGCCAGGGCATGTTACTTAGAGAACATAGCCACGACGAGGGTGCAGGTAACAGTGCAAGTCACAGAGTGGTAAAAGAAAAGGAGGATGGGCCTACACTGTAATAACTTCTTGACACCTATATGTATCCACCAGTGGCTCAGATGAGGATTTCCCTCATGTCATTTCAGCTTCTCTTAATTTTATCCATATGGTTTCCAGATTTGGATTTTGGAGGTTATTCTTCAAAGAGAGGAGTGCTACAGTGCAATTACTGGGCAGTGATCCTGTATCTTAATGAGAGAGAAATGTACAGACATGATGATCATTACTGGTAATGACACTATGAACAGATTCTCTGTGCGAGGCAGACAGCAAAAAAGGAATTGGAGACAAATGCTGTTCATCTCCAAGATTAGTGCTGCCTCTGGAAATAAACTGCAAGGCTAGTTAAGTTGCTGCCTGCCATGGAGCTAACACTTGAAACTACTTCCTCTCAGTTATTACCATAACAGGAGGATAAGACACCATACGGTGTGACAACAATGATACAATTTATGTGGAAAAAAATCCTGAATTGTTAGGTCTCTTAAATAGCAGTAAACTCCATGCTACTTTACTATCTCTCTTATATTCCTTATACTCAAGCATCTGGCCTCTCCTCCAGACTTCACATTGATTCATGGATTTCCAAATGATGAGCTTCTTTTCCAGGTCTCATACAGTAAAGTAAAGCTCATTATGTCCTGCAGAAAAGGAGATGACAGGTGGGCTGCCTCACAGATCCACCTTCCTCTTGCACATTTACCCTGTCAGCTCAAAGGCATGCTGTTAATCTCTCTGTTGGAAATACAAACAGCAAAATTATGGTGGCTGTAGAATCCTGACAGCCTCCCAGCTGCCCAGCACTTACAGATGGATTTTCTAGGCTGCTGCTGATTCTCACACTGCACTATTTCCATTTCATACGGAAACAGAGCATCATGTTTCAACACATCTCTGAATTCTCCTCTGATTTTTTCTTTTAAAAAAGCAATGTTCAAAGGCTAGTGAAGCAAAAAGGATTTTTTAGATCAACATCAGTGAAAATCTCATCTGTGTGAATGTAATCATTTTCTATTGGTAATAACCCAACACAGAAGTCGGGATCCTGCTACATGAGATGCTCTACAACCTCAGAACAAAAAGACAATCCCTCCCTCAGAAAGACTATACAGCTTAATAAGTTTCTCTCTTTACTCCTGCACTGGGTCTGTCTGGATAGAGTTAATTTTCTTCATAGCAGTCCATATGGTGCTGTGTTTGGGATTTTTGTAACTAAAACAGTGTTGATAACACACTTGTGTTTTGGCTGTTGCTGAGTAGTGTTTGCAGAGCATCCAGGTTTTCTCTTTTTCCCCACTCTGCCCCCTCAGTGAGTAGCTTGCAGGTGCCGGAGAAATTAGGAGATGGCACAACCAGGACAGATGAGACAGACTGACCAAAGGGATATCCCATGCCACAAGATGCCGTGATCAGCAATAAAAGCTCAGGGCAAAGGAGGAGGAAGTGAGGACATTCTTGCTTATGGCATTTGACTTCCCAAGCAATTGCTATGCCCACTGAGGTCCTGCTTTCCAGGAAGTTGCTGGACGCCTGTCTACCAAAGAGAAGTAGTGCATGAATTCCTGTTTCGTTCTGCTTGCACACACAGTTTTGCTTCTCCTTTTAAACTGCCTGTATCTCAAAGCAGGAGTTTTATCACTTTTTGCTCTTCTGATTCTCTCCCCCATCCTGTTGGTGGGAGAAGTGAGTGAGCAACTTGGAGCATGCTTCATTGGTGCTTGGGGTCAACACAGCACACCTCCATAATTGTTTGGTTCTCTCTGTGCCCAGGATTTGTCTGTAAAATTCAGCAATGCCATATGAACAAACAACTCCTTACACCACATATTCCAACTGAAACCATGAGGAGCTACCAAGGAGCAGAAAAGGTTCTCTGACCTTGGAGAGGATCTCAGTATCACTGACACTGAATCAGCACAGGAGATAGGACATTGCAGCCTGTGGTCTGGGGAGCTTTTTTTTCACTCTCGATTTTGTCACAGGACTTTACTGTAGTCATTTCCCAAACTGTAATAAGAAGGGGAAAAACAACTCTTCTATTGCATAGAGAGCATGAGGAAAAATTCTGTTAACTTGATAACGAAAGCCACAGCTACACGTGGCAATGCAATGAACATGCTTACTCCTGGGACAGGATGAGGATCAGTCTTGGGCACGACCTAAATGAAAATTGTCATTTAGCATGGACAGAACACAGTTATAAAATTTATATGGTTTTGTTTACTGTAAAGGCAATAGGGATTTTGCTGCATAGTATATATAAAAAATATTTTGGCAGAAGTTCAGCTAAGAATACCTCTTAATTGAAATGCAAGAAAAAAAGATGGTTGAAGTTTTTGTGACATAAGGCTTCTGCCCTTTCATGGCCAAGGAAGGCTCCACAAGCCCTGTTTCAGTCTAGCAGGCAGTGAGCAGCACAGGTCTGTCTGTGCTGAGATCTTAACCAGCAGCAGGGTGCAGGTAGACTCACCCTTCTCCACTCCATGTTTCACCAGACAAGCTCCTATCTCTCTGTTACCTGGCATCATAGACAACAGCATCCTACTCTCCTCAGGGGGAAGGCCAGGTTGGATGGAGCATTGAGCAACCTGGGCTAATGGGAGTGTCCCTGCCCATGGCAGGGGGATTGGAACTAGATAATTTTTAAAGTCCCTTCATAGAACCATTATGATTCTATGATTATAAGGTCTCTGCTTCTGGGTGCTGGTTGGCAGCAGCAGTACCTGGATATTAAGCTCAAGCATGGTCGGAGACAGCTGTGGTAGCTTTGCATTGTGGAAGAATGCAAAGGTGGGTTTACAAATTATTAAGGAATGGACTGAACATAGAACCTTCTGGGAATGAAGGCTGGTGAAGAGATGGAGGTTTATCTGGGCACACATTTATACAGAGTAGAGTGAAATTAATCTTCATTAATTTAGACCAGTGCCTAATCCCAGAGTTACTGTTTCATAATTGCGCTTCAAGAGCTTCTACTTATATGTGATATGAGTTCCTTAAGATCAGACAGGTGTTCTTTGTTAGTTAAAGTGTTTTCTTTTCTTTGCACTTAATTATCAGGGAATTTGAAGCAGACATTTGTTGTATTTAGGTCTGGTTAGCCAATTTCCTGTAAACTGGCATTCCCTGAATGCCAGAGGTTTAATTTCATTCCCTGAGTGCCAGATGTTCATTAATAGAAGATGATATGAACGAACCACCAAAGAAAGCTTCATTGTTCAGACTTTACTAATGGCTTAATTTATGATTACCTGGTGGACACTGTGATGGCACAGTTTACCACACACTGCTTTCCATGTTCAACAGTGTCTTTCACGGAAACACTGCTAATAACAATGTTGAACAGCACAGAAAAGACAAAGCCAACTGCAGTCTGTAAGGTGATTCATTCAAATGCTTACCATAGCTGCTTCCAATTATATAAATTTTTTCTTAATTTAATGATCTTTGCCCCAGGATTTGAACCAGCTATTGTAAAACTTGTTTAGTTTTGTCTGGTTGGTTTTTTGGTGTGCTTGATTTTTTTTTGTTGTTGTTGTTGTTGTTTTTTAGTTGGTTGGTTGGTGTTTGTTTTTCAATTTTTTCTTAGCATGTGACACAGTGCCCTTTAACAAGCAGACAGGGGAAAGAATTCCCAGAAAAGAAAGTGGAAGCAAAGATAACGATCATTTCATGGGACCACCATGTTAGATTTGTATGTGAGCTCAGCAGCAAGCCCCCAACTTTCTGGGGCTGAAAAGAATGACTCACCACAAGAGTCATAGGAAGACTACTCCTATAGAAGTCCTATTACACCATGACCACACTTCAGTAACTACTTACCATGTTTCTCTCCCGTTCCCTATAAACCCCTCACCCAAGGAAAGCTCCCACTAAGGAAAATTCAACTGCAGTCTGTCTCTGTGCAGTTTAGATCTCGCTCCCTCCCTTCCAACACTAGCTTAAACCCAAGATGGAAAGGTACTGCAAGTCTGACTGTAAGACATCACTAAACATGTTAATATACATATTACTATTACATGTTACTTTGCAATATGGAAAGTCATTATATACAGAAATTCAAATTTTGGCCACAGTCTCAGCCATTAATGATGCCAAAAGTCCCTTTCCAATAGGAGCCTTATACCTCACACCTTGGACCAAAGCTTGCTTAAAAGCCCATCATTTTTAAGCAAAAATTCCCTCTCTACAGGATATGAGACGGTCCTGGACTATTTTTAACCCACATACTACAGTCCTATGGTAAAGTAGTCTTATACCCCTAACCCCACTGCCCTGCTTCCCAGCCTTCCAGAAATACCTCCTGGACTATTCTCTAAAACCCTCCTCCCGTTAAGCCCCGATTGAAACTTTCCTGGGTTTGCTGTCTGCATTGTAACACACTTGTTACAAACTTCACAATGCTGCTTGTAGAAGAGCTCTGTAACCGCCCTGTGGTTACCCTTCAGAGCCTATCAGTAGCAGAATGCATTGGACAGCCATGACTTAAGTACATCGCATGAGAGATCCACAAATGTCAGAGTGGAGAGAGAAACATGGCTTTTCCTCTTGCAAGAATTTTTAATTTTTTTTTTACATTCAAATAAAGTAATGGGAATCCTGAACTGTTTTGTGATTTGCAAAATTTTTGAATTATGTTAGTTTATATTTTGATAATGGTAAAGCATGTCATTTCACATTTGGGCTTCTAGTTTTAGAACTAAATTGGTATTTAAAAAACGTCTTTCTGAACCACTGTCTCGTAAAAAATGAAACTAGTATATTCTAACAACTTCAAAACAAGAAAATTCAAATTAAATAAAAAAGCTGACAAAAGATTACTTTTGTTCTCTGGAAAAAAGCTTTCAATTTCAACAAATTGTAATTTTTCCATAGAAAAGTGTGTCCCTTGCTAACTCAACTGACGTTGCATTGTGTACTTCCAGGTGTGACTTTTTCCCTTGATTTCTATAGTTGTTTGGAAGGCAGAGACTACTTATTCTGAAGTCTACAACTCAACCTGAAAAGAAAAAACAAGGATGTCACTACAATAATAGGATGTGAAGGAGTCTTGTCTAGCATATGGACCATCCATTTTGTTTTTTTTTTTACTTGCTACGTTTTGAGAGAAAGTGGAGGTTGGTATGTTAATGCTTTGTGAGAATGGTCCTCAGCTCAAACACTCTTGTCTCATCCAAGACACTCTTCCCCAAACACGA
Organism: Neopelma chrysocephalum; assembly: GCF_003984885.1. Classification (NCBI taxonomy): domain Eukaryota; kingdom Metazoa; phylum Chordata; class Aves; order Passeriformes; family Pipridae; genus Neopelma; species Neopelma chrysocephalum. Next base: position 9,320,148 of record NW_020897691.1, read on the forward strand.
AGTCTAATCCTCAGGGGCAATTAGAATGTAGAATTTCAGCTCTGTAGGTTTCCAGGAAAATAAAACTGAGAGAAACAACACCACCTTCAAATCTACAAGTCCATGGGACTGAGCAGAAGCTGAAGCTAAAAATAAACAAATCCCTGGAGGTTGGGCACTCTCCACACAAGTCTGCCCAACTCAGCAACTGGTTACCTATACTTGACTTCTGCAACTACAAGTTAACACACGCACATATTTCCTCTCTGATAAAAAACAGAGGCGTATGCCCCTGGCTGTCTGAATGGAAGTAGCTCTGTTCAGAAGTCACAGCCTATTCTAAATTTAAACAAAAATTGAGGCCAAACACTGGCTGTAGCATGTTTTTACTAATGCCAGAAAAACCTGTGGAAAGACAAGAAGGGAGTCTTGTCTTTCATCTCCCTGCAGGATTCATGAAAATTTGTTCATTATAATCCTCTAGGACAAAAGACATAGTGAAATAGGTATGTGTGTTGCTACAGTTAAAGCACAATATGCAGTCACACTTGATTTGGATTATTTGTGTTCCTACAGCTAAGAACCCTTGATGGTAGAGCCAATGCTTCTGGTTAACTAATGCGAGTGGAAGGTGGAGGAGAGGGAACATGAGAAGAGTCTGTGAAAAACAAGGGGGTATGTGTCGTAACTTGTCTGTGAAGGACTCCCAGTTATAACATAGCTGACAGAGCTTGTCATTCAGGTAGGTGCTTTTCTGCCTCCTCCTTTTCAAATCCAATGTGTACCTCTTATTTCAGTAATTCCTTTGCTATTATATTATAAAATATCACCTGAAACCAATATCTTGCTAGAATGATGGTCAGACATGGGTTGGCAAAAGTGCTGTGAAATCTTCAGTAGTTTCACCCTTGATTTCACCAATAGAAAGTTTGCCATCAATCTGCTGAAAAGTAGGACCAGGCCCATGCTTATGTGTCATTACAAGTGCTCTGAAAGGTGGTGCTAACAAGGTTAATGTACATATCAACACAGTGAATACACATGTCAGCAAGGTGTTTGCACACATGCATTGCTGCATGCACTGTTTTAGAGACTGGCTTGCACATATTCCCTATGTGTTACACATGTGCAGGACCACAGGCCAAATTATTCCACAATCAAAATGCCTTCTGCAAGTAGACTGAAGCAAAGAGTAAGGAACAAAATTGTTCCTTATTTGATTTACAATTAGAAGGACCACATACCCACAGAATTCTACAATTCTGTGACACAGAAGTTTTTGAATAGTAAATAGAGATTTAGGGCTAAAAGCTGCAAACAAAGACTGTTTTCTAAATTATTACAGAAACAAAAAGAATGTCAGCATTTTAACTGGAGAACAGGGACCTTTTGTTAAAGGAATTCATGGGAATAAAAACAATGGTGCTTTATAAAACATTGGTATCATATTTAGTTTCCCAGCCAAACTGAAAACATTAACCACATTCACTTTTTTATGATGCCTAATTGAGAAAAAAATCAACATATGTTTGTTTTATTCAGCGTAAGGAAGCACAAACTGAAATTCTTAGTGAAACACATGGAAAAGAATGATATCTTGGATTTATTTTGATAAAAAACTTTTGTAAAAGTTTCCTTTCACAAAACAAATAAAATATGCTAACTATTTCAGCAGTGAAAAGCTGAAAAGGAGAGTTACGTAGCAGTAAAGGGAAAACAATGCAATTTTATCATTACACCAGCCGATATCAAACTGCATGGATGTTCACAGCATCAGAATTAAATTGATAAAATGAAGTATGTGTATGATCAGCGTCAGCAATGCTCCTCGCTCTTTCTTTCAAAGATACTCTGTAATTTGAATGGTGATTTGTTAATAGTCTGAGTCCCTGAAAACTAAAGAGAAGACAATTCTATAATGTTGCAATCATTTTGCACTTAGGTGTGAGAAAAGGCTAAAGCAGCATGCTATGAAAATGTATTTGTTGTTACAGGAATTTGAAGGGCATAAGGAGATAATTGGGCATCTCAGTCAATGGGCAGGTAAATGAGCTGAGCTCCTCAAGAGAAATGTTTCAGGGACTTCAAAAAATTCACTTCCCTGGAAGTGTTCAAGGCCAGGTTGGACTGGGCTTTGAGCAATCTGCTCTAGTCAGCATAGGGCAGCACTGAACTGTATATTTGAGGCTCTTATGCCATGGTCCAGAATTGTAGTCACTTTCACAACTAAGTAGCAGAAAAACAAGGGAAAGTGTGATCAGTACCATAAAATAAACACTTCAATGAGAAGTACTGTGGGCATTTATTTTAATGTTGCATACACAAAGAGTGCATGACCGCATCTCATTCAAGTCTCACTCAAGAGACATTACATTCAGGTAAGGTTATTCCAATCTAAGCCAGTCACTCAGCCAAAGTAATTTTCAACCTTACAGATCCATCCAGTCCTTTTCACAAGTTAAATCTTCCTAACAGTTCTGACCTGCCAAGAAAATGGATTGAGCTACATACATACAGCGCAGCCCTTTGCGGGAAGGAATCACTTCTTATCTAGGATGAGATTACCCTCCTCATCTTTGATTTGAACTCGTCCAGTGGAGTACTCGGTTTCCCGTCTGCCGTTGCAGTACACAGTTTTCACGGTGCCATCTGTGTACTCCCGCCTCTTGAATTGTGCAGTGTGAATCTCCTTCTGGCCATTACTGAATATCACTATTTTATCTCCATTCCTGAAAGAAATAGCAATGAATGCAGTGATGAGAAGGCACTGTCTGTTATTAACCTGTCTCACTTAGCTGTCTAATGTGACTCAATGGAAGTGGAAAATAATGTCAGAATTAACACGGGATGGCATTAGAGATCTTATCTCACAAAAAGATTTCAATACATAGTATAATAGCTAATGGAGATCTGCGTTTTACATAACTTCATGCAAGGATCTCAAGGCTTTTTGCAGGCAGAAAATCTATTTTACAACAGGAACTTTTAGAAGCCCGGAAGAGGCAGAAATAAGAGATTCCTGTTGTTGTTTTTCTCGTTTTGCATGGGGGAATAGAGAGATAATACGTGAAATGCCTTGCCTAAGATTAGAAAGGGAGCCAAACAGGTAGGAATACTGCTCAGGAGCCCTCACCCTGAGTCCTTTAGCACCCACATTTTTAACACAGACAACTGGTGATCTCCCAGCAATTCTGGCCAGTGTAAAGTTACAAGGAACCAAATGAGGAATATTTCACAGTCACTTTGCCAGTGACAAATGATCATCTATCACTCAAGTTGGAAGTGAACAGTTTTCAGTGCTACATTGCAGCAAAACCTTGCTATCTTAAAAACCCTTTTTCCCTTCATCTGGAAATTTCCTAGCTATGCAAAACCCAGCCACAGTTCTAAATGTCAATATCATTGTACATGTGTCCATTGCTTGGTTCCTGTCATTTATACAAGACTTACTTTTCTACTTTTACTACTGTGCCATCTGGGAAAAGTTTCCTTCAGTCCATCACTATAGAGGCACTTCACTGTGTGATCTGGGAACACAATTTCTTGTGTGCCATTGGGATAATGTTTTTCTGTGGAAAAGAAGATGTAAGAAGTCTATCTAATATTCTTAATGTTTCTTTATACAGAGCTAAGTCAGGATTTTTTTGGACATCGCAGTGAGGATGGAAACTATATGCAGAGTACAGCTAAAGAAATTAAAGAATCACATAATCAGATAATCAAAATTAGAAGAGTTACATTTATATTCCATTATTATATTTGCTTTGTAGGAGCAAACTGAGCATTGAAGTGATGGAATATACTGGAAGTGAAATGCAAAGACAATGTTAAATGGCAAGAAAATCCTTAATCTGTTGGAGTCAGAACGAAGACCACACTTTCATAATAGAAATAAATCTGCACATACTGTTCATGCTTATGAGCTCTTGCATACCTATCTGATTATTAGGGAACTGCAGCACCTTCAGGCCATCTGGATAAGCAGTGTGGGTTGTCTGTGCATCTGCATAATAATAAATCTGGAAGGAGAGTGAAGTGTTAGCAGCATGTTCACAACATTTGCATAAGCAGATTCAACCATAACAATGTGCTTAAAAGTAAGCCATCTTTAAAAAGTCATTTCAAGGTCGTTTTCTGCATCTGTCATCCATAAAAGTAGCTATGTTTACACTGCCGTTCCTTCCTCTCATTCACTCTCCTCCTCATGGCTGTGTCTAGATGACACTACTTTCATCTCTGTAGCATACAGAAGAAGAGTGTGTAAATGAACATCATCCTCCCATCTCTTTGCTTTGGATCTCATCCATGAACTATTAATTTAAAATAGCCCTACTGCTACTAAGGCCTCACTTATTTCCACTCTAGCTCACATAATTATTAACTACTTATATTTATATAATGCCGGGAGGAATTAGCTGCTCTACAAATGGATAAAAACAAGTCCTTGCTTCAGACGGCTGCTTCTGCCCCTTGCCTTGTTCAGTCTCCTGCTTGGCCAACCACATATTTTTTCCTTCTTTGACTGTTACCTTCATGCCTTTCCACTTTTGTCCTTGCAGATGAAGAAGTTTCACTGTTCAGGGTTGTTAAACCAACACCCTTCCTTATCAATTTCTCTCAGAATTAATAGATCAAGATAAATGATAGGACCCTTTTGGAAAATCAATTAATCATTTTATTTTCCATAAAGAAAAAAAAGTTACACACCACTCTCTGATCTGGCATGATCTTCTTCACATCTCCATTGGAAAAGCTAATCGTTGTTGTCCTTCTATCAACACTAATCTCTTTTTTAGTACCATTGCGGAAAGTGAGGATTCGGCGTCCATCAGTAAGCACCTCTTCTACCTTCAAACACATAGAGCATCTAATTGAAGTCAAAGGAAATGAGCAACATTGCACTGCCTTCCAATTAAACTGGAGCTTGAAGTAAGTCATTCTATGCCTTTGTATTTCAGAAGTTATCACTGCAGAACAGGTCTTATTTTCTTTTTCATTTGTGTACAAAGGAGGCCAAAAGAAATTTTCTTTTCACAAGATGAACTTACTTGTATCACATATCCCAAATTCTCACCCTATCACCTTGTTTTTCTGTTAAGGGAGGTAAGGTACACAGCCCTGTGGCAATAGGGATGCCAGTCAGGTTTTTCCTTGACCAACTTCAATGAATTATTGTCTGGACTCATTTCATATATGCTTGTACATCTTCCACACAGGTCAGTTGAGAGACCCTGCTTCTGGATTATGTGAGCCAAAATGATTGAATTGATGTATTAACACAGAGTGCTGACATGATAGGTTAACAGTCATTGTTTTCCAAACAATCCTATATGGACATTCAGTACTACCGAATTAATTGTGGCTGCATGCAGAAACCTGAAAAATTGCTCAAAACTTCTTAACAGCAGACAATAATACCATCAGTGTGCTCTTCTACAAACAATACACTGCTCAGAGAAGACTTCATACCTAGCACAGCCTCTGGCTAATCAATTTTCCTGGTATTACTATGGCAGTTGATTCTGTTCACCATATATCAAACCCCACAAAATAATTAATTTGAAGTCCAAAAAAGAAGACAACCAGAAGATGCAATATAGCTTTACCATTTAGTTCCAACAATTAGAATATCCACAAAAAGGGAATGCCTCCCAATTGAAAAAAAACCAAACTATTTTCTCTCACCTTTCCATCACAATACTCTATTTTTTCCTGCACCTCTTCCTCACTCTTTCTTCTTTCTTGATGCAACATTGACCTTCTAGATAATATTGATTTTGGAGGCTATGTTATGAAAACATCACAGTCAGTGTTATATAAACATAAATGTTTTCAAAATATTTTCATTAATTTTAATCAACAGTGCAAACCCCATATTTACTTTCACACATGCAGAGGAAAGATGCCCTTCTTTCAGATATTGCCTTGCATTTGCAATGAATTTTTGTGTTTTAGTTGTAACTAGAAATGTTGCACATTAACTCAAATTATCTTCAGTTTGCAAAGCTAAAGGTGGCAAAAAGGAAGTCCAAAAATGAAGTGACAAGAGTGCATTCTGGCAAAATTACACTGTACAAAATGGAGAAAATAAACACAAGAACAGAGAGGAGAACTATCTCTGAATATTGGGTTACTGATTTACGAAGAAAGGTACCTATATTAGCTAGAGTGACTCTTCCGAGACAAATTACATGGCCTTTAGCTCTTAGGTAATGCTATCTATGTAACTAAGGGCTATTCCGGATGTTGCAATTCCAATTTACCATTGCCATGAGTGCTCTTTGCAGTCTGGCAGCATAAAGGAGTCTTAAGTTAATTGACATCTGGCACATAGCATCTAGGGCAGTTACTAGATGATGTTAATTACTTTTGAAGATGTGGTGAAATTTTGAATTACGGGATCCAAAGGAACAGGGAGTACTGCTCCCCACAGGGCAATGATATGCTTCAGTAAATGGCTATAAACACTGTGCTCAAAGTTGTCAGATACATCCCTAATGCTCTGTCCACTGCATAGCCTAGAAAGTGGGAATGGAGTGTTTTCCTTTTCTTGGGGTTTTTTATTTCTGTTCACAAATGGAAAGAAGGCAGTTGCTGATCGTGTAAGAACCAGAATCATAAGTAGCTCAAACCTTTGCTTCAGCATCCAGAAGAGCACAACTGTCTGTAAACACTTTGTTGTCATCTGCAATTATGCCACTTCTCCTGTGTGTGGTCACTAAAGTCACTTTATTCTGAGGTTTTAGCAGCTTTTCTGTCTTTTTGAGAGCTTATTCTTCCAGATACAAAATTAAAATGGTAACTAACAACATAAATCTATTAATATTCAACAGTTGTGCAGGACTATATTGATAAAGAAATCTAATCTATTATTTGAAAGCCATTACAATATTGTTTTAAAGACTGTACTTATATCATGAGTAGATGAAAGAAAATAAAGCCAGGAGAGTATTGGAAGTTAGCATGCTGTATATGAAAACTAAGACCACAGACTAACTGAAATTCTACCTTATAGAGTTACATGGTGAAATACCCCTCTTTCTTCATTGTTATTGCAGGGTACAAAGCTGCAAGTGTCATTGCTATGGTTATGTGAGAGGGACATGTCTTCTGAGCTATCTGAAATTGGCAAAGGCATGCCTGTAAGAAAAAGCAAAGTAAAAGGGGTCAGTGAAAGCATATGCAAATTGCTGAATCATGTTTCCATACCTATCTCAGTTTTTTTGAAGATGTCTCAGAGTCTGGCAACACATTGCTTCTTACACTGATAATGTTTGCTAACATCTTTCCATCCTTCCAAAGGTGCTTTTTCCTGGACCAAAATGAAGTGCAGTCCACATCCATTCTCCTGCCTTTAAACTTCCAGGTCAACAGTAAGTAAGCAGGCGAGAGCACAATCTGCTCTCCCTCTCTTGTAAAATACAAATTTGATAATTCTTCTAAGAATAATAGGAGTGTTTTAGTGATAACATCCTCTGCAAGTCAAGAGTTAAAGACCAGTGCCTCCAAGTCATTTTCAGACCATTTTAAGCAGGCAGAAAGTTTCCACATATCTTACCTTCCATACAGGAAGATGACTTAGGCTCCTTGAAAAGACCAGTTACATGTGAGACAGCTCCAGGTGATTTTCTACCATCTGTTTTTCCTCCAGTAGGAGAGGGCTGATGTACAACTTGAAGAAAAATGGAGAGGGCCTGGCCTACAGTCATGCTTCACTGTAAAATGGGAGTTGTCACTGACATGGCCAGAGTGCACTTCCCCTTCCTAGGAGTTTAGCTGTCTGTGTTTGGGTATTGTGCATGGGTCTAACCTTAGTTCAGACTATCGTGGAGAAAGGAAAGTGGAAGAACTGGAAGAAGTGTCAGACAAGGCCATGCCCACCACCCTGCCCACTGCTTCCCATCTCTTGGAAACTTCACTTCATTTGGTCCGTGTTGGTTTGCATTGCAGTTGTCTGTACCTGGCCATGCACCTCATTGATCCAAATCCCAGTCCTGACCCACAGGATGAATTCCTACCATGACCCCAGACCTGTCTCATCATTATAGGCTTTGACAATGGGGATTTTGGTCTAACCCTCACTTCCATTCCCAGCCTGCCCTCCTTCCTGTCTGCGTCTGTGGGATGGGCACTGCCCTGCTGGACGCTATGAGCTGCCCCTGATGGTCCAAGCCCCTGGCCTTCCTGGGAGCCACTGGCCTATACAATGCCCCAATGCTTGGTGTGTGTGATCAACTCTGAACTTTTTCTGAGGCAAGAGGGGCAGGTTTCAAAGCATTCACCCACACTCTGGCCTGCAGATATCTGAATAGCTCAATCTATGAACAGTCTCTAAGATAATTTCTGACAAACTTTCAGTTCCAGGGAAAGAAGACCAAGCAGGAGTTGTGTGGGGATCGGGGTGTGGATATAGCTTCTGAACAATTCTATAAAAAGCAAATAAAGGCAGTTTAAATAGGCCTTACTATTGACTTACTTTTTCTGGTTCTAAAGGTGTCAGTCTTCCCTAAGTGTTCTCCTGCCAGTTGGTGTGCTTCTATCAATGGAGCAGTTAGATGGTTTCTTTTCTTGATGTTCATTTGTCACTGATCTCAAAGAATGAGCTCTTTGCACAGAGCTATCTGTTGCCTAAAACATTTGAATACGTTTTTATTAAGTTAATATAGACGTCTTCAAATAGCATTAAAAATCCTTCTACAACAGGTGCATCACTAAGCAGTTAAAACTTTAGGAAAATATTTATTTGTGTATGTGGGCATACCCACAGACACACACACACACACACGTTTTATACATAACTCTGTCTTGGGGTCTTATTTTGCTTTGCACTGTGGAATAATGGATAGGGTTAAAAGTTAAAGGAGAATAAGAATTACAGAGGAGAACCAGCTGCTGCTTCCTGGATGATGGTCACAATGCCCCACAAAGGTTCCCCAAACACTGATAAACACATGGTTCGGAGAATACAGTGGAGAGGGGAGTGATGTGAAGGCACTGTGGTCTCCCTCCACAAACATCCTGCAGGAAGTGGAACATGGTGATACTTCGACCATGACATATCTGTCTACCAAGGAAGAGAGATGCCAAGGACAACTACCTAGTTGAGGACCTATGACTAGATTCACTCAAACTCCACCTAAACCTAAAGAAATAGTATAAAGGAAGTTGGAAATGGGGAGAAATCAGAGAAAGATTTCCACTGAAACTGCTGGGATCAGCTGAGAAGTCAAATCTGTCTTCCCTCCCCCCTGTTCAGGGATGCCTGTCGGGTGAGAAACTATTCTATGTGTGCTGACTGTTGCTTTTAAGGACTAGAGCTCACTTTTGCTCCATAATATATTGTTTTATATTAGAGTTTGTTCTTGTGCTTGCTGTATAGTATTATTAGATTGCTTTAAATATATTTTTGCAGAGAGACCCTATCACTGATGACCATGAACCTTATTAACTTGTCACAGTTTGTATCAATAAAGAGTGTTATTCCATAAACTGTTAGAGTGAGTCCTTTATAAGGTACTGACAGTTTGCTAGCAGCAGAATAACATGTGGGAAGACCTGCTGAGGGGTTCTCCCTTACACTGTTATATGGCAGTCTCCGAAAAAGGGCAATCAAATTACCCTGATCTTGTGAATCTGTTTGTTGAAACGTTCCCGTGCGGGGTACCTGACAGACTGGGTGAAACATATATGGTTTCATTTTCCCTGGGGCACTAAGAGACAAATAAATCTCAGTGGGCTGAGAAAATCTCCCGACTCTAGAAGTCAGGCATATCCCCCCCTTTTCATGTGACATTCACATTTCTCTGTACTGGGATAATGATGCAAGTCAAGGGTAATCCAAGGCTCACAGTGTGAGGCCAGCAGCTGCTGTCAAGCTCTCATCCGTCAGTCCCAATCACCCTGCCAACAGCAGGAAAGATAACCCTCTCTGGGATATCACAACTGAGCTGAGCCTAGTAAAATATATTGCGTGACAGTTCATTTTTACTTGCCAGATGTCCACCCTTTTTACATTTTGATCTCATACATCTCCATCTATCAGGGCTGACACATGTCTTGTAGAACCCTAAGAGGGGTGTGAGCCACAGAAGGGAAATGAGATGCAAACAGTTTCAAAGAAACTATAGCAGTTATTTAGACTGGAAAGATCACAGGTACTCAAAAGCACTTCCCCAATTTTTCATGGAGACCTTAGATCAGAGCACAGAGGAAACAGAAAATATTCTTGCATGACCACCATGATATGCAAGGGATTAACACAGAGCCTCTCAGGGGTTTGAAGATGCAAAGAAAACTTTATGTTGGTATGACAGGAAAACTGAGGCTGTGCTCTTGCCTAGCCGAAACTTTGAAGGTCACTCATCTCACTCACGTAGATTTAATTAGAGAAACTTAGAAATGCCTGGCAATACAAGACAAAGACGCAGACAGAGTCTCACAGCTCACATTGCTAAGTTGTCCCAGAAATGGCAAGGGATATCTCTCTGTCTGTCAGAACCGATAGCAGAAGAAGCTCTAATGCATTGAGCTGGTGAATAACTGGGAGCATACAATGCACGTGATGGTAAGAAACAAAGAAACAATAAAAAAAGTTGGAAGTGGTACCAGATAACTCTGATTTTGAAATGTTTCAGACACTGAAGAGTGCCTGCTTGAGAAGGTTTTGTAAGATCTTCATAGAAAGGATATATTTGCCATCAGCTTCTGTGATGGTTTCAGTCTAGGCCTTCCTGGAAACCAGCTTGTAACCAGGAAGGAACTAGGAAGGTGACCAAGGAAGTATTCCATGCTATTCCTTTACGTAACCTGGGGTATAAATAAGGCATTGATAAGAGAGTTCACTCTCTTCTCTTCCGGCGAGGTTGGAGAATGGTGGTCCCTGTTTTGGTCTGGCTTATCCGGAGCTGAGGCCTACAGTGACTGCTGTTGTCGGCCACGTGTGAGGGGGGAGTGCTGGGCCGCGTCCAGACGTCCTGCTTTCTTTTAAGGGAAGTGGTGAGCTCTTGCCAATTCTGGTTACCGGGTTTTTAGATTGTGTAGATCTGTTTTATTTTTGTCCCTTTTCACCCTATTTTATCCTTTTCCCTTCTCCCTTCCCCCTCTTCCCTTCGGGAAGCTATTTGGGGTCATAGATTCATATATATAATTCTCATTGCATATCTCTGTTTTATACGTAAATATATATATTTTTGCTAGACCTTTGGTTGCTTGGTTTTTTTTTCCCTTCCCTCTCTGGGAAGGAGACTCTGTTGTCAAGTTTCGGAGACTTGGCAGGAAGCCAGCTCCAAACTTGCACAGCTTCATTTATTGAAGTCCATGAGCTATTGCTCAAAGGACATAGGGTAAGCAAAGCACATATGGGAAGACTGAACTGGTCCTTCTCTGATAACATTGGCCATTGTTTGACAGCTGTAAAATTTTCTCCATGTGATCAACGAAATTTAGGGGATCTGCTGTTGCTGTGGATGGTGATCTCTTACATATATTAATAAATGACATTACAATTTAATGGATGTGCTTACAAAGAAGAAGCAAAGAAAGAAATCCTGTTGCAACACCACAAAGTTGTAGGATTTAAAAAGCTAAATCTTTTCCTCCAAGCATAAAACTGTTCTTAGCAGGAGATAGGAAGCTGATTAGCTCTTTGAGACAAGGTCACCAAAAGGTACATAAACTAATAGAATTCATTATTAAAAAGAATGATTTATATTTTACATTTGGAGATGCTTTCTGCAGGCAGATTCTGTGAATATGCCTGAATTACCCAAACAAAATCAGGTTTCCAAATACAAGTGAGTGGGCAAACTGTCAAAATATGCCTGGGACTTCAGCTTGAGGCAAGTGGTATAGTACTAAGGACCTTTAAGACTATTTCTGATGAAGAGATATTATCTCAGAAATTGCAGACTGATAGAAGGAAAGAGCTCCTAATCCATCATTTCATTGCTAAAGATCTCAAGACTGAAACTACCAAATTATTTAAAAGAACTTGAAAAGCCATTGGTGCAGTTTCACAGCAACTCAAACTAATTTCAGCCCAGATTTCTAGAGTCCCATTCCTCTTCCTCTATCCCCAGCCACATGCTTCCAGTCCCTCCTTTTGAGGCACCAGCAACCACAGAGGGGAATTGACCTGGCTCAGTGAGTAGAATCAGGCAAAAATTAACTGGTTTTTTTCTGCCTGGTTAGTTTTGGGTCAGCTGGTTCACCATCTTCAGAAAGTGCCAATATGGCCACAGCAGCTCAAATATTCATCAGATTCAGCCAGACACCAACATGTGGCAGCATTTTTTTCCCCTGCAATTCAAGCTTTCAAAGAACTACTTACATCAGACTTGTGAATAGAATATACTTTATTGCAAGATGGAAGCAGAGAGAAAGAAGAGATGTTTCCATGAGCATGGTGAGATATATCAGCCAATTCAGTTGAGGGAGCCTCCATGCAGACCAGTGTTAGTAAAGGTACTCCAGCTTGCTACGCATGCATTGTAAAAGGTTTTGATTTCAGTTTTTTGTTTATTGCATGCACTAGCATACTTATTTTTAAAGCAATAATGTCAGAGGAATCAAGACAGTTTTAGTGAATTACGTGTAGTTTCAGTTCTTCAAACTGGAAATCTCTCACTTCTCAATTCCCATAGATAAGGATCTCTTATAGCCTTCAACTGTCATAGTTGAGTCATGTAGAATTTGTGTTCCCCCAACACATTAAAAAGCTTAGAAAATCAACAAGTACTCATGGATAAAGCAGTGAAAATTCAAATGCTGTAAAAGTCTGTCCACATATTCACAAAATCTTCCTGCTTCAGAGTTAGTAAATTGTCAGGAAGAACATTTATAGGCAAGGTAATAAAATGCTCAAAGATCATCAAAATCCCTTAGCAGATTAGACAGTAAAATCTAAGAAGATTGAAAGTAAGCACATTTGACCTTGGCTGAAACTTTTTCAACAAAAACATTAAGAAATGTTATCAGTATACCTTTCAGTACAATTGTTATCTGTATACCTTTCAGTACAATTCCCCTCCCCTCCTTCACCCTCACTTCCTGCCCTCACCATGCAAATGAATGGATATTTTCTCACAGAAATCATTAATATCTATCCATAGTTGCATTTTGGGCAGGAAACTGGCAACTTATTCTTGCTAATGTGCTGTATTCAGAAATCTACTTGTTTGCAGAGGATTCATATTAGTAAATATTAATAATTAACAAATATTAACAATTTTGGGCAACCTGTTCATCTTTCAAGCCATATTCTGAAAGAATCATTAATGATGTGTAGTTAAGATGGACATTTATCTTGTCTCACTAAAGCAGAACTTAAAGTGGACAGTTCCTCACCAGGTAGATCGGGTTACAGTATAAACAGAAATCATCCTTAAAAGTATTATAGGCAACGAGAATATATCTTTTCCAGAGATGTAGAACATCTGTTGGATGTGGGGCTTTTTTACTTCATAAAATCATGTCTTAAAAAAATCTCTCTCTTTAACCTGTACTTATCATTCAGACTTACTCCCTAATTGTTTTGGTACGTATCCTCGAATTCTATTAGCTTTGACAGAAAAAAGTCAGACAGTAATTGTTGTTTTGCCTTCTTGGTTACAGCTGATGAAATTCTCTAGTCCAAGCAAACTTTAAATTAAATTTGTTATGCTGTAGTGGATTGACCCTGGCTGGATGCCAGGTATGCACTAAAGACACTCTCTCACTCTCCCGCTGCGCTGGACAGAGGAGAAAAAAAAACCAGCGAAGGATTCATAAGTTGAGATAAGAGCTGGGAGAGGTCAGTTACTGATCACCTTCACAGGTAAAGCAGACTCAAAGTGGGGATAGTACTTAAATTTATTACTAACAGGATAAGAGCAAAAGAGTGAGAAATAAAATAATCTTTAAAACACCTTCCCCCCACCCCTCCTTCCTTCCATGTTCTCCCTCCTCCCCCCCAGCAGTGCAGGGGAACAGGGAACGAGGGTTACAGTCAGTTGTTGTTTCTGCCTCTGCTCAGGGAGAGGAGTCCTTCCCCTGCTCCCGGGGAGTCCCTCCCACATGAGACAGTCCTTGATGGACCTCTGTAACGTGAGTCCATCCCTCGGGTAACTGTTCTTCCCAAACTACTGTCCCATGGGTCACTCCTCCATGGACTGCAGTCCTTCACGAATGAGCTGTACCGGCATGGGTCCCCCATGGGGGCCACAAGTCCTGCCAAGGCAAAACCTGCTCCACTGTGGGCTCCTCTCTCCACGGGCTGCAGGTCCCCACCAGGACCCTGCTCCATCTTGGGCCTCCCACGGGGTCACAGTCTCCTTTGGATATCCACCTGCTCCAGCGTGGTCTTCACCATGGGCTGCAGGGGCCTCAGCTCCGGCACCTGGAGCACCTCCTCCCCCTCCTTCTGCACTGACCTTGGTGTCTACATTGCTGTTCACGTTTTCACTCCCATCTTCCCTGGCTGGAATTCTTCCCACACAATACCTTTCTGTTCTTAAATATGTTATCACAGAGGTGTTACTATCACTCCTGATTGGCTTGGCCTTGGCCAGTGGCAGGAAGCCCATTCTGGAGACAGCTGGCATTGGGTCTACAGGACAGGAGAAGCTTCTATCAGCTTCTAACAGAAGCCACCCCTGTACTCTCCCCCTCCTCCCCTCATTACCAAAACCCAGCCACAGAAACACACTATATATGCACGCATCTCTTCTCCAAATCCTAGAACCATAGAATTGCTTAGGTTGGAAAAGACTCTAAGATCATCAATTCCAACCAATAACCCAGCACTGTCAAGTCTGCCACTAAACCGTGTCCCAAAGTACACACATTTTTTGAACAGTGCCAAGGATGGTGATTCCACCACTTCCCTGTTCAGTCTGTTCCAGTGCCTGACCACCCTTCTGTTGCTCAAGGTTATCTCATTCACTTTGATATGTTCCCATTCACTTTTATGAGTTCCTATGCACAGTTTCTGAGTCCTGGACAGAAATAGTATGATAGTTTGTTTCATATGTATCCAAAATTCAGAATTGTCCAGGTTTACAGGATCTATGAGGAAAAGCATCTACCTGCCATCAAAAGAGCTCAAATACAAAGAAAACACAAGGGAGTCACCACATTCAGATCTATCTCTATGACACAGATTTTGGTCTTCTCTTTAATCTTCCATTTACCTGAGCCTTCAATTCTAGATTCAAGTAATTGACAGCCACTCTACTCACTCTAAAGCCTTTTTGTGCCATCAGATCAGATAAAGAGCATGTGTCTCTGTCAAACATTTTAGAGTTCACTCAGGACATCTGGGCCCTATGCCTACCAGTCTAGCTCATGCTTGTGCTGGATTCCAGTTGGATTGGATCCAGTGCTGGCTAGATGGTGAAAGCTCAGATAAACAGCGAGCCCAAAAGTCTGCTGTCCTCAACTTCCCCCTTCTCAAAACTGTTGCTGAAGTCAAAATTTTATTGCACAATTTTATTCCTCCTGTGTGCCACAGGAGGAAAACGAACTCACTGGATCTTAGGGAATGTCTATGTAGAATAAATGTTTCTGGTTTTAACTCGCTTTGCAAGAATGCTTGAGATGTTCAGATGAAACAAACTCCTTCATGCTTTGAAAATTTCCAGGGTAAGCTACCAAAGATAGTTTTTTGACTTTACTGGCTACTATAACTGCAGAGGGTATATTGAATGTTACTTGTTTAACTAGTAGTTCTGTCTACCGTAGCACAGAGGAATGGAGAGATCCCATCTGTAGACAGCAGTGTAGAACACATAGAACAATTTCTTGCAGCTAAACCCTCTACTTTCTGATTCATGAAAAACATATACTGCTTAGAAATACAGTCTTGAAGGCAGGCATCCGCTTTGAAGCTACTGTTTCACACGACTGATTCTGATCTTTTAAGCATATTCAGTTTACAGTTATTCTTACCATTGTCTCTTTTCATATCTGGCACCATATAGAATTCACTAGAGTTGCTGTCTAGTGACTTTCAAAACACATGCTGTCATGCTCGCTACAGTGGAATAGTTGCCTCCCTTCTCACCTGACATCTTTTACATTTTATTTCAGTTCCTAGACAGGCAGAGTGCAGGGTGCGTTGGCCAATCTAAGTTTTGCTTTAGCCAGTGAAAGTTTCCAGTAGGTAGGAGGAATTTCAGAGTGACTGTTCACTTGAATAAAGCACAGATTTCAACTAAATGTGAGCAAAAGTAAGAAAGGAGATTTATAATAATCAAGGTGCTCATAATAGAAGCAAGAAATACAAAGCCAAGAGAAAGAAAAGCATGATGAGATATTTAGATATCTATATTCTAAAAAATGATGTGGAAGAAATATGGACAACTGGCTGTGGAGAAGCAGTCATCAACGTACCAGCCAGAAATAAGCATCTCATTTGACATACTGAGTTAACTTGTCATAACTTGTAAAAAGCTAAGTGATTTTCCCACTGACATTAACAGGGAGGTCACTAGTACATATTGGCAAGTAAAGCCTTGAATGGCAAAATACTAGATTTATGGTTTGCTGAGGCAAGGTACGGAGATTACTCATAAAACAAGTCTGTAAAGTAGTAGGTGCAAAGAATTCAGAGCATAGCTGAAAACAACAGGCAATTCAGTTTGCTCTAGAAAAGGAAAAAAAATATTTTTCCTACTGCAAAATCAGAAGAAAAACTGCAAACAAAGTTATGTAGAATGAGAGCACAAGCTGACTGCAAGAAAATGTGAACATGTTATACACCCTTCCATTTGCAGAAATTTGGATCCCAAAGAATATTCTCTTAAGTACATATTTGAAACTGTGGAAAAGTGACTGTTGGAAATAGGAATGCATACTTTGTTACTCACATCTCTAATTAAGTGTCTTTGCAAACATGTCTCCAGCCCCATGTGAGAGGTGGTGCGGCTTTTGCAATTATCTCTCCACGAACTTTCTTCCTGTTTGGATGAAGATGCTGTCTCTTGCAGAATAGCTTCTGCAACCTAGTGGAGAATTTGTTCTAAATATATAATTTTAAGTTCAAGGCACAGCTAGTAGAATAAAACAACATTCAAAGCCATCTGGTTTTCTGTTGTAAGAAAAATTATGATATTTAAACACAATTAATGAAATTCCACATGGTGTTCTGATAGGGACCGAAACTCTCCAGTATCAGACAAAATCTTTGTAGATGCCATCCTAGCATCTTAATATACAGCATCCTAATGTTATTCTCACACAACAAAAATATTCAGTGGCTTGAGTAGAAGCCCAACATCACCAAATACTCAAAAGCAATAGAAATAAAACAGAAATCTGGCCTACAACAGAAGTCAATTAGTTTTTTCTTATCCTTGCTTTTATTGGAATTTTTATATATTTTCATTCTGTACCTGTGACTGATTTTTTTTTCTGACCTTCAAAATCTATAAAGGATGAGTCATATGAGCAGGTATGCTTGGGAAAATTAAAAATAAAGTGAAATATCACTTCAAATTACATTTTCAATGGATCTTAATAGTGTTAGGTGAAAAATCTCATTAACAAGTATGTTAAAATCAAATAAAAAGAGAGTCCAAAACTTGTTCACTCCATAAAGCAAAGGACAGGTTAATTGGTGGTTCTAACATCTTTTGAAGATACATTACTAGAAATTAGATTTGAAAATTAGGGAAATGCTTAGCAGTAAATAGCTCAATTTTATTTTCTTCTAGGTTCAGCCATTCTGTGGAAGAGTAGGATTCATCTCACCAGACTGTACCACCTAGAAGATAATTATTTGTTCGGGTTGCCTTGACATACATAGGATGAGTGATCCCTCAAAGCACGTATTTGTCTCCCTTGAATACACAAGGAAATTAAATTACCCACTTAAACCAAATTTCTGTGTTTTGAATTCTAGTCTGAATCATTTAATTTCACCAAGACTTGCTGTCTGCTCTGTAAGAAGTGGGTAACTTCCTTTAACTCCCTTACAAGAAGTTATTCAGTTATATGCTAAGGTAACAAGTAACCCTATAAGGGGGATACTGAATAAAAAGTAATATTTACAAAGCATATATTTTAGCATGGCTTACTATAGAACTGACTTTCCACCTTCAGGCTAAGCATGGGAGGAATGGAGGACCAGTATTCACACATGACAGCTCCAAAACAAAACTACTCTCAAATTTTTCTTTTTCAGACAGTATTAGGCAGATAATATCTTCCAGTACCGGGGTCTCTGATTTTCTGTCCAAAAAATTCACAGCTTTTGGGTTTTTTTCTGCTTTCCATCTCTGATGTTCTGAAATTCTGAGCTCATCTCGAAGCTCCATGTTCTGCCTGGTCAGCAACTCAACCTGGTCTCTCAGCTTGCTGTAGGCAGCACGCCAGCAGGACTCATTTCTCTTGAACTCCTCCTGCAGTCTGGCAATCTGCTGTTTTAGTATCTATCAGTAAAAAAAAAAGTGTTCCATCTCATTGCCTGCTCTGAACTAGGCATGTCCACCTTACACATCCAGAAAGAAGTATGGAGTCTTTTGTTCTGCTTAAAGGTCTACGCTATAAAGGTCTGCAATAAAAAGACGAACATATTTGAAATCATTTCATAAAAGCCAATAAACAAACAAAACCCCCAAAATAGTAAAAAAACCCACTTCCCTGTGAACTCCTATATTGTTACAAAGTGAGCTGAGAAAAGTCTGTGCTGTGTGAAAAAAAACAGGAAATTCAAACTAATCATGCAAACAATCATCATTAAATGTAAACGTCTTTTTAAAAAGGCTAGAATACAAGATATATTTTAATAACAAAAATGTCAGTTCAGATCTTCATGTGGTGACAAAGAATAGATAAAATGCTTCTTACAAACAGCAGAGGATTGCAAAGACAATTTTCAAGAGAGTTGAAAATGAAAGTAATGAAATTTGGAGAGGACTTTTCCATATAAATCCATCTCTATTAATTTTCCCTTGTCCTTTCTTCCCTTGCCCATGCTGATGCAAACACTGAGTCCTCTTCCTTAAGGGCACTCATGTTGGATATTGCAAATGGAATATTGGTGGAGGCAAGATAGAAATTTGCAGTTTGCCCTGTAGCCAACCAATTTTCATATGCAACCCTTTCCTACTTCCCTTGCACTTGTGTGTTTGCCCACTTCCTAGTCACCATTCTTTCTTTGTTGTGAGCTCCCTGCTCTGAATTTGGCACATCCATCAGCCATTTCAAAGAAGCAGCAGACTCAGAACTTGAGAATCACACAGATAAGTGACTCAGAAAGTGTTTTGGGTTTGTTTTGTAGAAAAATAAATTTTTGAACATACACTCATTATGTTATCAGGTCAGCACAAAAGATTAAAACAATTCTATCAGACTTCATCTCTAGGGCTAGACCTAGTCAGGAAACACAATTATTCCCTGGCAGAAATGCTACCATTTTTTTTAAAATCCCAGGTGGAAAGAAAGTTGATATTTTAAAATATTTTGCAGAGAGGACATTCAAAATATTTTTATTCAAAATACTAAAATAACCTCACTGAAACCTTTCCTGTTGTAAATGTTACTTCTAGAGAAATATGGAACATAAACAGAGAAAACATTAGCTATGTGTATAGTACAAAAATAAGTATGTCAAAAATGTACAAATGAAAAATAAAGAAGGTACAGAAAGTTTGAACAAAGTACTATCTTGCCAGTTTTAATTGTTCACAGAATCACAGAATATGTTGAGTTGAAAGAGGCCCACAAAGATCATCAAGTCCAACCCTTAGCCCTGAACAGAACCATACCCAAGAGTCACACCATGTGCCTGAGAGTGTTCTGAAATATTTCTGGTTAAGAAAATAATTGAAATTGTCAGTTTGCTGTCAAATATATCAGTTTGGTTTAGATATCCTTTTGCAGCAGAACACTGTTCCAGACATTTCTGAGCATTACCACTGCCTACTGTTCTCTCCTGTAAAAATATAGCTTTTAGCTGCCCCAACTCCTTTATTTGTTTTGCATAGCTCACCATTTTTTTCTCTCTTTATCAGTGACTCTCCTAGAAAATTGCCCCTTAAGTCATATTATGTCTAGCTGGTTTTAATAGGGAGAATGGCCACAGATAATTGGAGATGACTTTATCGCTGGGAAGGCTGAAACAGAGCATTCAAACAGATAGAATCCCCTAAAGGAACTTAGAAGAAACTATAATAAATGATTCAGGGATGTTATTTAGCAGGTTAGACTGTTAGACACAGAGCTAGATATCATAAAAATACCTCAAAGCCAAAGATCAGGATAGTTTAAGGAAAAAAATTAACAAACACTCACCTCAGGGATGAGAATAGAGAATGATGGCCATTAACTCTGTTGCACTTGGCACAATCGGTCCTAATGCTAACAAGATGCAAAGCCCACTATGGCAGGAGTTGGAAATTTTTCAAGAGTCAGCTCAGCTGGGCAAATCAGTACAAGGAAGTATAAGGAACATGCAAACCTCCCAGCCTTTCTTAAGAAATGGAAGGTACAACCTATTTTTTTTTCTTATATAAAGAAAAAGGGATGTACATTTAAAATACAAACCAAAAAAATTCCTATTAACATCAAAAATCCTCACTGTACACACAACTGTCCTCAAGACGTGGCACGAATAATTTGCCATGTGGGGCAAATGGAATGATTCAGGTACAACCATAAGAAGTCTGAATGCAAGGATGCTAATTGATATAAATTGCATATTTATTCTACAGAAGACAGCTTACTTGTATTTCTTCTGATTTCACATTTTCTTCAGTGACTCTAGCTGTTCTTCTGAACTTGCTCTGGGCAATTTTTTCTTTCTGCAGTGGGTGAGTTTGATCTCTATTGTGTTCCAAGGTGTGAGTCAGCTCCTGGCTCCTGAGAGTCTTGGGCTGGTCTATCCGTGTTCTGTTCAGAAGGTAAACAAAGAGTATGAAGTTGGTATATAAGACTGTAATGAAGGACTGTTATTAGATGTACCTTCTTCGGGAGTGATTTTTGGAGGGCTTGGGCATGTCCCTTATGCTGGTACTGCTGGAAGTGGCAAGAAGTTATCATCACTTGTCAAAATTGAGGTACTTCCTCACTGGGAACACTCATGCATGCATTCAGCTATAAAATTTATTCTCTTTAGCAGCTGGAAACAATTCTAATTGAAATTTTTGACAACATAATGACCATGAACTTAGAGGCTTTTAAATACATTTGCTATTCAGACAGGTCACTAAATTAAGGAAGACCTGCAGAAGGCACAGCTTGTTTCCTGTCATTGCATCTGTGAAGCACTGCATCATGCAAGGCTGGGGACTAAGCTGTATTTCCAGCAGCCCAGTCATTACTACAAATCAGATTAGCCACGGACATGAATGAAAGGGGATAAGGTACTTTACTTTCCACAGGTAAATACACTCCAAGAGTTAAATGTGGGAGTTCAGCACCCAGAAGAGATTTTGCCTTTGAACTTGCTGTCTCAAGGCATGAGTGATCTGGAAGCGCACTTAAAAGCTCAACAAGAGGGGAGAGTACAAATCTTTACATATCCTCAAACAGAGTTTATTTATATGACTGACCTAACTGCTTAGTTAATTTTTAATATGAGGTCGCTTGGTCTGTTCAGCCTGGAGAAGAGGAAACTGAGGGAAGACCTCATTGCAGTCTACAACTTTCTCATGAGGGGAAGAGGAGGGGCAGACACTGATCTCTTCTCTGTGGTGATCAGTGAAAGGACCCAAGGGAATGGTCTGAAGTTGTGTCAGATAAGGTTTAGATTGAATATTAGGAAAAGGTTCTTCACCCAGAGGATGGTTGGGCACTTGAACAGGCTCCGCAGGGAAGTGGTCACAGCACCAAGCCTGATAGAGGTCAAGAAGAATTTGGATGATATTCTCAGGCACATGGTGTTACTCTCGGGGATGTTCCTGTGCAGGGCTAAGAGTTGGACTTAATGATCCTTGCAGGTCCCTTCCAACTCAGCATATTCTGTGATTCTGTAAATAATTTGTTATCTTCCTGCTAACAAATAAAAAGTGAGCTCCTAGCTCACTTCATGACCTACAGCCACCATCTGCCCATCACTATTACTTGAAAAGAAACGCAAGTTACAAGAGGCAGCCATGACCTCATGTTTCCCTCTCATTAACGGAGTTTAACACCTCAGGAGCAAAATACAAAAGTTCTCAAAGATACTAAGAGAAAAACAAACTCCCCATATCCTACTGCTCTTTATAATGCATTACCTAATTTTTTTTGTTGTTTTCTATTCTAAATAAGTCTGACTAATATTCTGGTTAAAGGCATGCTAAAGAAAGCCTCAGCAATAGTCAACAGAAGTATTAATTCCCCTCAAATTAATACAATTAAGTTAGCAAATAGACCCCCTGTGTGATTATGTCCAGCCTGCCACTGCTCCATATCCAGACCAGTAACTCTGAAATACAATGTACTGGAAGAAAAGCAAGACACATGTGTAACATTTTCCTCTGAAGACTGAACAGTACAGTTTTAAGTCAAGGCTAGAAAACAGATCCTGACCTGAGGTAATGTAATAACCAATAACACCAGGAGCACTCAAAATACTTCTTTGGAGCTTCTGACAAACAGTTCTTACCCCAGCTATAAATTGTAAATAGGAAATAGGTGCAGAACACAGATAGAAAATACATTAAAAAAGGCTAAACACTTTATGCAAACTCAAATTCTTGCTTTCATCCCAGGCACACCTCTGCCTGAGGCACATCGCAGCAAGCTATCTGTGAGGCAAAAACACACATTAAGCAAAAACCTTTTTTTTCCAAGAAAAAGTTTTTCAGCAAAAAGCAGGTGGGGAAAAATCAATCACGCTGGCTACTGCTGTTGGTCCAGAAAGCATCCCGATTCCATTCTACTAGAAAATTATGCATCAAAAATGGCAAATAAGCTGTCCTTGTTGAAGGAACAAAAAAATAACCATCACTGAATACTCTGGCTGATGCCAAACGCCAGTGCTGCAGGGGTGGACCCCACAGGCTGATGCCTTGAGTGCTGTCCAGGGTCCAATAGACACCAGATACACACAACATGCTATATCCCAACTGTTTTTACTCTCTTGGTCATGTTATTTCTGCCTGAAAAGGTCTGAAAACAAAGCACTTGGAAACAAAAGAACGGATAGATTGGGCAAGTTCAGGCATGTCATGCTGCTCTCAAAAAGATTTTCATTGCTTCCAGTGAGCACAAGTTGTCAACGCAGTGCAAGTCAACTGCTATCAATGTGTTCCTAATAGGGAACTGATTCCTAATAGGGTTACTCATTTAAAAATACAAAGCAAATTTTGGGATTGCATAAATCAGCACAGGGCCAACATAGCCAGGGAGGATAAGCTGCCTTTTGCAATTAGTTTTCTCTCTTAAATTAAAAAAAAAAAAAAGAAAATATGTACACATTGTACTAGGTTGACATTTTTGGATAAACATTTGTGTGGAAATGCTAGGGGCTGCTATGGCTAATGACATGCATAAATCCATGGAAAGTTCTTTTAAAAACCTGCATTATTATGAGAAAATCAAAGTAATTTCACCTGTAGGGCAGTACTGTCAGCAGGCAGAGAATGCAGTGCTGGCAGAGTCTGGCACTGCAGTAATTCTGCACCAGTACATCACTCCAGAGTCAAAATTTACACTGGTAAAAGTAAAAGCAGCACTTAGTTTCATTAACAGTTTTATGAAATGCTAAATCCCGCAAATATTCACATCCAGAACACCTATCACAGTCAGCCAGATATCATCTTCCAATATGTCGGCAAGGTCACAAGCAAGAAGGATCTTTAATGAAACCATTTTTTTTTAAGACATTGAAAGTATTTTGCTGAAAGACAGCTATAGGAGGAAATGATACATACTGATAAATGTAATTCTATCTCCTTTTGCACTTATCCCATGGTCTCTGAAATTAGGAGGAATGGACAAGAAGATGTGAAAAATAATTTCTTACTTTGCATTATATATTAAAAAATCCAAATCAATAAATTATGCTAATTTCATACGAGTTAAGAACTAGGCTTGAAATGCAAAGAGGAAAAAAATCTTTTCTGTGTTTACAGTAGATGGTATCTAGTAATTTCTAACAGATTTCATCACATTAAAAATATGTATTTGATTTGATTGTAAGCAAGTTCAATTTTTATTAGAGGCATTGGCATTGCAAACTTCATAGTTTAAAAATTATTTATTGAAGGGATTATGTGGCAAGAACTTTTTTTCTTCTCTGAAGAAGTAAACAAATACCAAACCAAACTACAAACTAAAACCTTTTCAACATTCAAAAATTATCTTGAGTTCTTACTGATTTCACTGTAATCTGAAGATATTCAGCAGCTTATGAAAAGCATTTGGCGTTATTCAGCTGTAAGACCCAAACTGCACCAGTGATTTCAGAGCTGGCCTCCTTCAGTTAGGAGCTTTACTATGAATCTAGACAGCTAAATAAGTGTTTCAGTTCTGAAACAATACAGATGCCCTAGAAAAGAAGCCAACTGATAAGTAAGAATTTAGCAGCTTGATTTTAAGGATTGTAAAAGAAATATTTGCCTCACTGCACATACAAATCAATTGTTAGTGTATAGAGATTTACCTGTGAAAATGCATTGCTTTCTCATCATTTTCATTCACCACAGTCAGCGAAGGGGTTCCACTGTTATTACCAGTCTCTAATCCTCTGCTAAGGATGTTCTGGGCTTCTTCTGTAAAGACTTCTATGTTAGTACACAAAACTTTGTGAATATTTATGAACTCTCTCTGTGTATTTAAAACCACAGACTGCATAAGTGCAGTAAGGTTTATTGCTTAATCTATCAAAAAGAATGAATGTATCCTTGTTTAATTACACAAGTATTCCATTCCCAGCATATCTCTTAGTAGTGCAACTCAAGCCCTACAAATCAAGAAAGTGAAACAGATTTGGGATATATTAGTGTCAGTAGCTGAATTCCTTTTCAGGAATCTGAATGCCAATGATAGTTCAACTTTAGTTTGAATGTAACTTTCAAAGAGGCCTCAGGAACCCTCTTTTGACATCAGTCTGACACAGAGCAGAGTCTGCTTACTAAATTGTGACAGAGCAATTGAGAACCATGAGAAGTGAATATTTCTGCCCTGGCGATTACTCAAGACAGGACAACTGATTTTGACTGATCCTACACAAAGAGACAGCTAGTGGGTTTGGGATGAGTAGTCAATGTGGGGGAAGTCCTTCAGTGGAAACTAACAGAAAAGTCAAGAAACTGTTTAATTAAAGGACTAAATCCTGCTTAAGCATGTTGCCATTTCGTTTCCAGAAGTAAGATCACTGGGCCAAAAAGCAAGAAATATTAATTGACCAAAGAACTAGGGCCACATTCAGGACAAACTGAGTGAAGAAGTTCTTAGGAAATTATAATTTGCCACCAATGTGAGGCTCTCTGTATCTTAGGAGCAAAACTGCAAATTTGAGAATTTATTTTGCCCACTTTTTAAAAAATCATGTATTGTTTTCTCTGAGGAAATTAAATAAAGAATGTGAACATCTCAATGTCAAGGAGTCAGTCATACCTAAGTGCCACAGAGAATTCTAGCAATAACTTCAAGGACTCACCGAAACTTTCACCCATCTCATGGGATCAAAAGTCTTCATCTGAAAGTGCACCTTAAACAACAAACTTAGGAAAAATTACTAGTGATGATGAAGAGCTAAGCAAAGCAAGGGGCTTGCAGATTTATCTCGTCCCTTTTCTCTTTTATTTTTTTGAGTTTAGGTCTGAGAAATACTAACAAAGGGTGGTATATATCAAGGGAGCACAGGCAGAATGAGTCATAAATCCAAGAGAAATTTTCTTCCCCAATGAAAAATAAATGTAAATCAAAACTTGGGTAGCTTTTACCTAATGTGTCCGTGAACAGTTTTTTCTGTAGTTCCTCCACTTCAGGAATTTCTTTAATCTTGAAAATAGGAATCTCACGAGCCACTCTCGAGGATGGCAGATGTAGGCTTTTAACGCCACTGTCCCTATTCTCATTCTTTGATTCAGGCTTCTGCTCTCTCCTTTTCAGTCTTGTAAGAGGAAATAGGGACTCCTGAAGACAGGAGCAAGTCTTGCTCCCTTTCAGACAGACAGCCCCAGTACTAGAATCACTGCTGCTTGTGCTGCAGGAGAGATCTTGCTGTCCTGAGATTGCTTGTATACCTTGTTTTCTTGGTGGTGATCTGCTGTACATTTTAGCAGACATTTTTTCTGTTCCACCGGACTCATCACTAGCATAGTCACCATCAGAGAGATCCAAATGTCTGTCAGTGTGATTTACTCTCTGAGGCTCATGCTGGGAGGGATGTTGAACATGGTGAGATTTGGGATTATCGTCACTGTTGCGAGATAAGGAGTTTGACTCACAGAACAAAGACGCAACTTGCCACATTGAGGCAACAGTTCCTTTCCTTTGCCACTCTTGCTGCAAAGCTGAGGACGACCCTCCCTTCTCCGCAGCCTCGGGTAGGTTACATGTAATTTTTATTATCTTGTCATTGACCATCTTAAACCCAGTATGGATTTGTCTTTCTGAGTTCTGGCTCCCCAAAACAAGTTCCTGTGGGCATACCTGAACCCACTTCTGACCCTGTGTGAATGCAGGGCCTGCACTGCACGCCTCCTTGATGCTATCTGTTTCTAAATCTTGGAGCGGATAATGCCGTTGCAGGAATTCCAAGGGAGTTTTTACTCCATCTATGAGATGACCCTTCACAAGCTGATCCACCCTACCTAGGTCCTTTGTCAGGGTACTCTCCAAAGGTCTTCCATCAGTTCTGCCTCCTTGTCCTAGAGAATCCATATGATGAGTTTCCCTTTCCTCACCCACTTGTAGGTTCACGCCTGTCATTATTTCAGGACATGGTTGCAGGATTTCAGGCCATCTTCTCTGTGATGAATCAACAGGATTTTCCTTTGAGTCTTCGTCTCTCCCAATGACTTCTTTTTCTTCTGCACTTTGCTCAACTACTTTTGCTTCAGAGTCAGTCTTTATCTCCCCCTCAGCTAAAGCACGGTCTGCTTTTTTTTCAGGTGTATCCATCCGTATAGAGTTACTGAACTGCAGATTTAACTGAGGGCATTCCCCCGGCTGCAGTATGCCTGTGTTCACTTGGCCAGACTGGAAGAAATGACCCCAGCCATTCAACCCAGCTCTTCTGGAATGCTTGCTGTCTTTTTTTACAGTCTTCTGTTTAATTTTTTTGAACCTTGCCATAACTTCTCTTTGTTTCAGATAAACCTTTAGAGATGTTATTTTTGCCTTGCTCTGGAAAAAAAAAATTAAATCCTGAGAATCACAGTCTGAGAATCATTCTCCAGAAAGGAAGATATTCACCATAATTGAAAAAGCTGAGATATCAGAAGTCTTAAAGACACTGGCTATGGGTAACTGAGTACATAAGAAATAGCCCTGAGGCTACGGGGAAGGCATGAGAACTTTTAGAAGCAGTCACTATGTGATGCCTCCATTCATTCAGTAGTAGAGTCAAAGGGTCAAGATGATGGTAAATGACTACATGATAGAAGGTAATAAAAATTCTGCCCTTCTTCATTTCCAAAGGAAGTTCAAGTGACACAGAAATACATAAATGTGTCAGTTTGAGATGTTTTTGCCAGGGAGACATAAAGAAAATTCCTGAGAGATGTCCATTCCTGAGATGTGCATCTTCCAACTCACCAAGCCTAACAAAATGCTGAGTCTGACACCTAGAGGTGTCAGGAATAAGCTCATCTCAAACTGCACACACAGCAAAAAGCAGAACGGTGTTACTGAACTTGGTCCTGGTACAAAAACTGTATTTGGAAATGCCCTCATTCTCATATTAGTGGCACGAGAGACCATTTATTATGGAAAAAAATAACAGAATCAACTTTGATGTCTAATTTATCTAAGTATCTTGAGACTCAGGAATGAACTACGACCCAGAAAATATATGGAAAGAGGGGAATCCAGTGGGAAACAGTACGGGAATAGGATTGTGACAGAGTAATACAGGGTTTTTTTAGTTTGGGGAAAAGTCTTCCAATATCACATGAAAGAACAGTGGAAAAATGAGCTACCACACCAAAACAGAACCCACACAATACCTAAGTCCATGAGAATTTGTCAAAATCTAAGTGAATGAAGTACCTGTTGCTCCTTGTGCTGTTTCTCTATGAGATGATTCTCTGCTTTAAGTTGCTCTTCAACAAATTTTTCAGAAGTCTTCTGTCTAATGCTAATTGCTGATGTGACTGGCCTAGGCAAGTAACAAGAAGGTACTTATTTGTAAGGTTCTCCAATAAGTTTTCTTTTGATAATTCTTCTGCAGCTGATGTGGAGTTTAGAACTGTAAATGTTCTCTTCAATTTTATTAAACTGTGAAGAATGTTAGTAAAATCTCACTATTGAGTGAATCTAAGTCTCAGTTTAAAACATCCTGTCTAGCCTAAGCATTAATTATACTTTTAGCAAGCAACATTTTTTGGTCTGGTATCAGTCTTTTCTTAAAAATAGACAATAGTTAAAAAGAAAAATATTTCAGTCATTTCTCCAGACTAGAGCTAATGACAGTCAGAAAGAACTCACTATCTTTCTGGTAGAGTGGTTTGAATTAGATGGTGAAGGGTGATAGAGTAGAAAAAATAATATCTGTAACATTGTAGAGGGCCAAAATGAAACATAATACAGAATATATGAAAGTACGACATTGGAAATGGGCTTGAGCCTAAGTTTAGTCACTTACTAATAATTTCTGCTGAATTCTGGGTTTTCTGCTGGTTATGTAGCACATCACTGTTCTTTCTATACCCCACCTCTACCTAACACCGCTGCACCATGGATAATCTTTTCCTTTGTCAGTCTGTCTCTGTCTGTTATCATGCACCATAGACCAAAACTGTTGCTGAAGATGACCCAACATTAGACAATACTCATTTCAGGGAAGTTTGCTTCAAACCAACTATAGCCTGTTAGCACAGAAAAATGTCACGAAGAACTGGAGTACATTCAGCTGGAGTAAATTCTGTACTTTAGTTTCAGCCAGTTCATACCAACGACATAATGTGAACCAAAGCACAACAAGTAGGGGTGGCTGGGAGACAGACTTCGGAAGCTCATTGCTGATCCAAAAAGGCATATGTGGACAGGCCTGTTTGTCCAGACGTGCTTATGGTCCTGCCGCCTCTTCCCAGTCTTCTGATCTGGAGGTCCTTGTCTTCCTTCTCTGTCCAGTTCCCACAGGTGAACACACTTATGACAATTACTCTCCATCTGTGCTTTCCTAGCAGTTGTCCACTTCTCTTTTATACTTGATCAAGGTTCAGCATGCCAAAGACCTGCTGGTCCTATCTGCATCAGTTGAGGAAAGGTAACAACTCTACAAGCATTTCTTCCATCACCAATGCCAACCTACCCCTTTTTGCCTCATTGTGAGCACCCCCTCAGTGTCCTAGTACAGTTCCTTTTGCAATGCAGTGATGTACCAGATCAGAAAACTGATCCAAGTTAAATGTTACATTTCTCCTCTGTACAGATAATTTTAACAAGGATTACTTCGCTGACCTATTAACTGTACAGGCATATAAAAAATGGTCTCAGCACAGCTGAAGAGGCAGAGGAAGGACAAGAATGAATGAGCTACCATCACATAATGATGGCTACTGCAGAAGTGATGGCACATCAGAGGATGTTATCTCTCCCTGCCAAATTTTGTCTTACTTCTATCCTTTGAAGATCATACTTACAAAACCAGTTCATTTAAGTTGGCTAGACCAACATTCTATTATATAGAAGTAGATCAACTGACAGGCCGTAGACCTGTCCAGTTTCTGCCCATGCATATCTACCACTCTCAAGCAGAGGAAAGAACCATTGTGTTGCAAATATAACACATACATTACATATACAATCAAGGAAAATATGTTATTGCAGCTTGATGGACTGACTGAGATCATTTCTCACCTGTCTTCTATGCTTCCAGTCTTCATCTTCCCCTCTATGCCAAAGAGAGATGGAGAAATCTCCTCCCTTAGTTGCTCTCTTTGTTCTTCTTTGGCAGGAGAAAAAGCTTCAGAGAAACCTTGTTTTAATTGACTGCTATCTAAGCAGCAGGAAAAAGGTCAATGTAAACAAAGTCTTTACAGAATGAATAAATGAAAAATAAATATCATAAAATAATTAGAAATATTTGTATTTTCAAGAACATAGGCAAGGTTCTAATTTTTGAAAACATTTTACAGAATACAATTGAATTATGTAGATGGAAGTATGTAATCTGTGAAAAAAAAGGCTTATCATCCTCAAGTCTAGTGCTGGAAACATGGAAAGGACAAATGGTATGCTTTGTGCTCCTTACCTCTAGAGATTTGTAATACTCGCTTAATGTGTTCACCAGAGAACGTGGCAGTGTAGGCACTGCTAGACAGTACTGAATTATTTATGTATCTATAATTATGTGACTTGCAAAGCAGTTCATTAAACAGTTTAACAATCAGTATTTGTACACATGAGACTTTCTAACCAGGTATTTTCTGTTCTATTTCACAAAAGTGCAGATTTGTGCATCTTCCTCTTGAAGCTCACTGGGTATGTTCACCACAAGCAGCCGGCTTCCACTTCAAATAATTTTGTTTCTGAGTGTCAGCTAGTGTTGAGTTTCTCCTTCAGGTCAAGCTAGGACTGACAATTGGAGCAGAAAGCCTTTATTTGCTCATTCATACCATGCACTGTTGCTGTAGGCAGGAACTATATAGCTCACTTCATCATATAAATGCAATCAGTGCTACTGAAGTCCTTTGCAACATGCTGAAAGGACTTTCTGGTCCAACAGCAGGAATACAAAAGTTTTATATTCATCCCTCAGACTTTCTCAGCTATACACCAAACACCTCCAGTCTAATGGCAGACAAGCAGTGCAGTTTCTGCAACTTGCTTGCCTGTCTGGCACCAGAATATGGGAGAGGGGTCAGAAGTGACACAGTAGGTTGACAGCAGCAAGGGATGCAGAACCCATGTGTTCCTTCCCATGATCTTAGGTATGGGGCTGTGCTGTCTCCAGAATGCTTTAATAAGGAGAGGTGCCTAAGCTCTGTAATTTTCAACTTGTGCTTCCAAGCGCAAGGCAAGATCAATGTGTCCAAGCAGCTGTTTAATTCACCTTTCTTTTCTTTTCTGTTCTCTTCTTGAGCATCTTCTCTTGAGAGGTTTTTTGTGGGGCTCTCTGTAGACTGAAGCAGCGGCTCAGTGCTTATACCTTTAAATAAGAATGTAAAGTGTTATACAAACTGTTGATATCCTTATGCTTATATTTCCAGCAATAAAAACCCAGACTCATCACAACAGTTGGGAAAGTGTCAGCTCAGCCTAGTCCTCAAATACATATTCAACTGAAGAATATCTCAAAGACAACTGCACTGATCAGCTTCTAGTGGGAAGTTACGCTGATGTACTAAGGCCTCTGCACCTTCAAGCCTTAATTTTACATACGAGGCAGGTCGAAGTCAGCATTGCTTTAAAAAAAAGCAGTCATATCTCCCACTGTCCTAATATGTTCCTGCTGTCCAGTCTTATTCAACTTGTTTATCAAAAACCCTGAGGAAGGGATAGAAAGCAAATCTACTGATGATATGAAACTGGGGGCGAGTGACTGATACACCTGAAGGCCATGCTGCCATTCAGGGGACCTTAATAGGCTGGAGAGTTTGGCATATAGAAACCCAATTAAGTTCAACAAAGACAAGTGTAGGATATTGCACCTGGGGAGGATAACCCCAGAATCAGTTGAGGTTGGGGGTTGACCACCTAGAGAGCAGCTCTGAAGGGACCTGGGAGTATTGGTGGATGACAAGCTGACCATGAGCCGGCAGTGTGCCCTTGGGGACAGGAGGGCCAATGGAATTCTGGGATACATCAGGAAGTCTGGCCAGCAGGTTAATGGAGGTGATCCTGCCCTTCTATTCAGCCCCTGTGAGGCCACATCTGGAGTATTGTGTTCAGTTCCGGCCGTCACAGTTTAAGAAAGACAAGGAGCTACTGGAGAGTGTCCAGCAGAAGACCACAAAGATGATTAGGGGTCTCTTACGAGGAGAGACTGCAGGAGCTGGGCCTGTTTAATTTAGAGAAGACTGAGAGGAGATCTCACTAATACATACAAATATCTGAAAGGTGGGTATCAAGAGGATGGTGCCAGACTCTTTTCAGTGGTGCCAAGCAACAGGACAGGGAGTAAGGGACATAAACTTAAACACAAGAAGTTCCACCTCAACACATCTTTACACTGAGGGTGGCAGAGCACTGGAACAGGCTGCCAAGGGAGGTCATGGAGACTCCCTCTCTGGAGACATTCAAAACCCACCTGGACACATTTCTGTGTAACCTGCTCTAGATGACCCTACCTTGGCAGATGAGCTGAACTAGATGATCTCCAGAGGTCCCTTCCCACCCTAAGTATTCTGTGGTTCTGTGATTCTGCGATTCATCCACCCACAGATCACCCCTC
This sequence comes from Neopelma chrysocephalum, assembly GCF_003984885.1. Taxonomy (NCBI): domain Eukaryota; kingdom Metazoa; phylum Chordata; class Aves; order Passeriformes; family Pipridae; genus Neopelma; species Neopelma chrysocephalum. The sequence continues at coordinate 9,352,600 of NW_020897691.1, forward strand.
CACTTCCCTCATTTGTAGTGGCAGAAGTATTTCTGAAGCTCTGTGATAAACTTTACTGGGCAATTGATCCACATTCAGTTTAACCCAGCAATAAAATAATAGTTTCAGGCACAAGAAGGAGACAAGACTCTATCCATGAGAGTACTTGTCCTGAGCTGTCTTGGAAAATACGAAATTAAAATTTCAGTTGTACTATGGGACTGTCTCACAGCATCACAGTCAGGTGTTGTTATAGAAGTTCAAATAAATTCACGATACCTGTCTAATTTACATTCTCTTCCCTTTTAGGTTGTTTTATTCTGATTTCTTTTTGTTCCCCTTCCCCCCATTTTGAAATCAGTTTTTGATTTCTTGCAAATTGTTCCTTTATTCTTTCTAACCCTTTGGTGTCTTCCCTGTGATGGTTTCAGTCTAGGCCTTCCTGGAGACCAGCTTGTAACCA
>NW_020897691.1:9358041-9491971 GCF_003984885.1 Neopelma chrysocephalum
AATTCTGGTTACCGGGTTTTTAGATTGTGTGGATCTGTTTTATTTTTTGTCCTTTTTCACCCTATTTTATCCTTTTCCCTTCTCCCTTCCCCCTCTTCCCTTCGGGAAGCTATTTGGGGTCATAGATTCATATATATAATTCTCGTTGTATATCTCTGTTTTATATGTAAAATATATATATTTTTGCTAGAACTTTGGCTGCCTGTTTTTTTTCGTTTTTTTCCCTTCGCTCTCTGGGAAGGAGACCCTGTTGTCGAGTTTCGGAGACTTGGCAGGAAGCCAGCTCCAAACTTGCACACTTCCCACAGAAGACAAGGCTGGCAAAGTGTAACAAAGAGAAGATGCCAAGTAGAAACTTAACATTGTTTTAACTCCAAATCACGTGATTCTATATCAGTATGAGAAACATCAAGATTGTTAAAAAAGACCAGGCCTTCTTAGCTAAGAAGCACATTCTCACACCTTTGGAAGCTATATCCACATCCTACTTCTTATGTGTCTTCCCCTGAATACAACATACTCCCTACTTCATATAACTTAGCTTTTCCAATGTAATTCCATTTATATCTACAAGGTCCAATTTCATTCAGCACGAGAGATAGGATGACTGTGATTCAAAAACTAAAAAAAGTCAAGTTCAAAATGCTTTAAAAGCTTTTATAACAAACCACCATAAAAACAAAGCACCTTCCCTGACCTACAATAAAACCAAAAACAATCACTACTAAGGGCAAAAATTCACAGGAGTTGCACAATAGACTTAGGTTTAGATTTCCAGCACTTTTTACCCACCTGAATCTGGAAGCTCCACATGGTCTCCTGAGATTTCTGAGCTGCTCTCATTTGGCATGAATACCGGGGATCTGCTTTGCCAAGCAGAGTGCATTGCCAAGAGAGAGGTCTGTAAGTATTCTGGGCTCTCAGCTTGGCAAGAATTTCCTGATGGGAGCTGGACAGGAATGAAAGTAGCTGGAAAGCATGGAAGGGGTGGCATCGTGGCTACTAGGTGAGAAGGTGTCCCAGGAGAAACAGAAAAGCCTAAAAATAGTTACCAGATAAGAAAAATTAGAGAAGCTTAAGACAAATATTTTGCATTGAACTAAAAATCTCTTGCTAAACTGTTATTGCACAAAACCCACTTTGCTTTCATGTTGCCCGGTGGTTTGCATGTTCAGGATGAAATAATCAAATTCTGTTTATGTTATTTTATTTAAATTATAAAACCTACTTGCTGCAACCACCAGTTGTAACCAAAGTTATCACATGCTACAGGGATGGTGAATTAAACAGAATAGACAAAGTACTCCCGAGCATGTAAAAGAAACAACATTTTCCCTAGGACTCCTTAAGTCCATTAGGAGGTGAAAGTTAGGTATTGCAAATTATCTCTGAGCCACATCATAATGCAAAAGAGGGGAAAGTTTTCCTTTTAGCTCTGAATGGCTGGTTACGCATTATATTAGAAGGCTATGTGGAAAAGACATAAGCAGTTCTGCACAGGGACCAAAGCCCAGGTTCACTACTTCTGGGAAAGAAACTCCTTTATAAGGTTACAAAGTTACATTTGCTTCTTATTTTCCTTCTTCACGCCAAGGTTCCTCTCCGTCCTCTGACCTGACTTCAATAAGTAGAAAGAGAACGGCTGAGACTGAAAATGCCTCACCCCTAGTTAAGGCATTTTTTGGAAAAAGGCTGATCTGTGAATTTGAATCCCATCTGGCACAGACTCAGGAAGATCCCAACTCGCTACTTTCGGGCAGATGCTTCACCCATGCAGCTAGGAGGTGGGCAGAGCCACTTCTGTCTGTGTTCCATGTGAGAATAAAATGACAACCTGTAGTTCAATGAAGTTTTGATTTTACTGTTGATCACTGCATTAGTTTAAATGCATGGTAATATTAAAGCAACTACCTTTACTATAATAAGACAAATCATAGCCTAACTAGTTCTTCATATTTTACTTCTTTAAAGCTTAATTGGACCAAATCATGCCGTGTCTTTTGCTACTCTCAATCTAAACTGCCTCTAGTAACAAATAAGAGCTTCCGGTGCAGATTTTGGTCAGCTTTTCATTCAGGTCAGCATTTTGTCTATGGCTTTATATATTAGCTAAATGTAGCTGGATATGCAAATACACCCAAATAGCATCCTATAAATATATTTCTTACTGTATCAGCTTGATCTTGAATTCATGGTACTAACTGTACTTACGTTCTTCAGAAATGTGTCAAGTGATTTACAGCACTGGGGTAGGGGGAAGAGAGGTTTGTACAATGAACCATAACAGACTCAAGGCACTTTTCCTTCTCACACTTCAGTCCTTCCTGAGAACCCAAAAAAAGTGGTGCAGCCTAACAGTTCTGCTCCCAGTGAACTGGTGGAAGTAACAACAAACACCTTGCTAATTGTGGCATTTGTGCAGGGATTAATGAGCAGCATAATTTCTCTGTGGATGTTCTGCTTTGATTAGAAAACTTGGAAACCACAGACTGTGTATTTGTTCCACCTGGTCACCACAGACAGCTTGATGAGCATTTGTCTGTCATTTCAACCAGACTTTTCTCTGAGGCAAAAAGGACTGGATTATGAAGATTTCATTTACGCAGCCACAGACTCCATTCTCTCTCTTTCTTAGGCTATCTCCCTAGTATACAGCAGTTGCTCTTGGCAGCTATTTCACAGTGGCATAGCTCCATCAGGAAAATCAGTACAACAACAGCCAGGCCTGCTGGTATCACTGCTGGTGTGGCTTAGCTTCTTGCTGTAGCGTCAATGGTTGAGATCCTGTTTATCCCCCCCAAACAAAAACCCTGATTGTCACGCATCATCGAGTTTGAAAACAAGACCTTCAAACAGATCTGACACTGTGTTGTGTCTCAAGTGTCTTATTCCCTTCAGTCTCATATTGCTTTGCACTGCTGGCATCATCAGGAAGCTCAGAAAGGACCCCACAACACAGACAACCTAAGTTGCAGAAAGCCAGGCTTTTGGTGGTCACTGCACAGCCAGTGTTTGGTCCTTTTTTCCTACCTGGTGCATCTACCCCAGCGTACACCTACTGCTTCCATGCATGCTCTGCAGCTCTGACAGCCATACAGCTTTCCAGGCTGCTGTTAACATGCTCAGCACCAGCACCTGCTGCACCCCGATGGTGCAATTTTGGATTCCAAAATTTGGATATGAGAAAAAGAAAACTGCTAGGTTTAAACAAAAGCCTTGGGCTAACAGAGACTGGGGAAAAACCTCCATCTAGAGTCCAGACAAGGACCCATTGATGTCACAGGTTTGGAATGTCCTGTCCAAGCCTGGAGAAACCATGCCATGATTTCATCAAGCCAGTGCAGAAGACTTGTGTTTTATCTCTCCCTTTGTGTTCCCTGGATGCTGTGTATTCTGCAAACCTGAATACTTCTTTCCCCCATGTAATCCCCCTAAGATAAGATGGGTTTTTCCCTATAATATAATTGTTAAGACCCCAAATTTGTTACCCTGTTTTTTTCCCTTATGTCATCCCCTGAAACCCCCTGCTTGTAATAATTGTAATAGTTACAACCACCTGTTGAATATATAGATCCTAAAAACTTTAAATATGAACTTGTGAGTCCAATAAAGGATTCCAGTTTTCTGCCTCTGCTGGAATCGTCGTAGTTATTGACTCGCTACAAATGGATCTAGTTGTCCATTGTTTATCCAACCCAACATTTTGTCATTCCTACAGAAGGTTCTCTGAATCCATGAGGCTGAGAGGGAATGAAGAAAAGCCCCTTTATTTTGTTAGCTAACAACAGCTATTATATTCATTTGTGAGGTAGATTAAACTTGCTAAAATTTCGTTTTCTTTTACAGAAGCAATAATTTAAGGTCATATTTCCCTAAAGCCACTAACAAGTGCCAACTGCAAGAGTTTCTGGGATAGGGGGTGAGGGGAAAGCAAGAGGCCATAAATTCTTAGTGGTTTTGTTATTACTACTTTGCCTAAAGTAATGCCTATTGCTTTAAGTGAACCTTTGTTAAAGCAAATGTTCCTCATATGGCAACTGAAATAAATAAAACTCTTCCGAATTGGTCAAGATACATGTGCTATGAGGTGGTTTTTTATGTGCATGGAGGAACAGCAAAAACATAGTTGTCTGAGAGGACTTAGTCATACTATGTATGGTAAAAAATCTTTGAAAAAAACATAGTTTTTCAATTCTAAAAAGCTGTTCGTAAGACCTCATCAGGCTACACTGAACTCTAGCAGGCAAGGTGCCATCACCTTGTTCTCCTAACTCTCCTCTGAGGTCTTAGCATAATGGGGCTCTTGCACAGCTCCTCAACTGAGCAAAGAAGCTTGAAATTAGACTGGGAAACTGATGCCAGATCAATGCACAGATGGAGGCTGGGCTTAGGCTGCTTAGGCTCTTAGAACACAGATTAGGTGAAGCTGCCTCCACAGAAAGTTATCTGAGAAGCAGCAGCAATCCAAGAATCATCTGACCTTCCTATGCCATTGTGGATGCTCCCTGCCCAATGTTATGCACAAGCAGCCCTGCTAAAGCCAGGACAATGCTGTCACAAGTCTACATGATTTGCCTAAATTCTTCTTTCACTTTGGGGTCGCACACTGAGGAGAATGTGCCACTACTGTGGACACGGTGAGAAGGAGTGAGGGTTCCTCTTTTTCTGCTTGCCGAGTAGATGGTGTTTTCTAGCAATGCCACGGGTCAAATGAAACTGTTCAGTGAGTTGTATCATGCTGTTAGGAACAGGCTGCACTATTAAAGGTAAGAGTTGATTAACAGAAGCATGGCGTGTTGACTTTTTCCTCTTCTTTTACCCATGAGAAGCTGGAACTTTCATTTATAGGTACAGAAGAAAAATTATATTTCAGCTTTTCTGTACTTTTACCACAATACTGTAATTTTATGTATTACCATTCAAGACTATACTTCAATAGAAGTCTATATAGGAGGTCTGTTATTAAACCTAAAGGTTCTCCTGAAATTTTAATATACAAAAGTGGGAAGGTGTTTTCTGGAGTCAACAGCTCGTATGCAATGTGTGTAAAGAAGCGAATGTTTTAGCCCAACTTCCAGAGGAGGAGCCCCCAGCCATTTAAAACAACTACTAAACCTCCTCTTTCTTTAAAGAACTACTGCATTTCACTGCTGGAGTGCAAGCGTCAGCAGGTTCAGATACCAGTGTCAGGAGGTATGCTCCTAGTACCTGGGTTGTAAAGTGCAATGATTTTCTGCTGTTCAGCCACCAGCCTTTGCAACTGCTCCATCTGCTGCTTCATCAGCTGATCCTGCTGCACTGGAGTCTGAAAATATCATGAGGATAAAGTATCAAACTACATTTCTGAATGTTTTTTAATGAGAAAGAATCACCATATCTGGACTTTGGGGTTAGGTATTTCTTAAAGTCTGTATTACTTCTAATAGACATTTGTATTTAAAACTCTTTCGACGTTTTAGAGCTCAGAATTAATTCGTACACTGACATTGTGCAGGCAGCATGTGCCTTGCCAGGTTTTGCTACTCAGTCTCATATCAGACAGCACTTTCTTCTGGTCTGTGTGCTGGGATTTCCTTCTCATAGAAGCTAAAGAACAAAAGGGAGGGAAGTGTCCACCTGTGTTTCACACCAAGAAGATTTTAGAACAGCATCAGAGCAGATAATACCCTCAGGTCAAGCTTCACTGTAAAACTTAAAAATGTGTCAATGTTCAACATTTCATTGCTGAACTATATGATAAATGAAAATTACCAATATCACTGATGAAAAGGAGCTTTCAAAAATCAATATCCACAGAACAAAGATGCAATTAGGAGGAAATATAAGCATGGTCTGATATTAGGGTCAAAAGGATGGAAGAATAACTGTCTTAGACTAAATTCCTTGGTCCTTTTGCAGGGCCCTTGCCTCCCCATAGGTACACATCTAATCAAGTTGCCTTGACTTTCTGAGTTTCCCAGTTTACATCTGTTTGACTCCTTCTTTCAGTTATCTGTTTCTTCTGTCCTGTCCACTGAGAAGAACTACCAGAGATCAGTAGTGGAAGTGACAGGTCTTTTTTTTCCTCTTTTATTTATTTATTGTGAGCTACCAGATCTGTCCCAGAACTAAAATTTACAGCATAAAGACACATTCATGTTGTTGTTGTGCCAGGAGCTTCCCAGCAGTCTACCTGTAAGCAGCATTTTCACTCTGCTGTCTCTCTGTCTGATATTACTTGAGAAGCACCATGTAACAAGCAAAGCCCAAGGTCACTTTTTCTTTACCAGAATCTTTAGGAACAGTTCAAGTAATTCACATAGTCAAATGTCAAAAGGCACCAAAGAACAAAGAATGCCTGAGACCCAGTATCAGATTTTATGACAGTTTACAATATCACAGGATACAATCTGGTCATTAAACAAATTGACGTGGTTTACATCATCCAGATGATGTAAAGAAGTAACAGACTCCTGAGATTCACGAAAAGATATCTTTAACTGCAGCTTTACTTACATGATTACTTTTTCAACAACCAAGGAATAATATAGACGTCCAGTGGAGAAAGGATTGAGAACTTTCAGCATAGATACATGTTAAATTCAACAGTGTTGGAAACATAAGAGTTTCTTTAAAATATACAACTAAGACACTGTATTGCTTACTATGTTATAAGAAGCATATCAAGCATTCAGTGGAAGAGATACTGTGGAGTTACTTCTGTTCATCACTTTGTCAAAGCTAAGAAGAAGAGGAAAAAGTTAGAAATGAAAAAAAAGTGTAAAAAAAGAACATGGGGCATGAGAAGAGGATGGATAGAAAGACATATGAAATGAGAAAGTGAACATGCCCCACAACCACTACAGACACGAGAACATGGAGCCAGAATGTGCAATCCTTTCTACTAGAAGGAGGGAGATAGAAATAACTACAAAAGAAGACGAGTAAGAGCAAAATTGATCAACTGTCTCTTGTGAAAAGCACTTTATTGCATGGATGCATTAGAGCAACAGCATCAGACACATGGTTAGGATACACTTCCCAGTGCTTGCCAGTAAAGTTTCCTATCTATACACAGACACAAAAGCTACTGATCCTTTCTTTTTGGACAGGTTGTGCCATTATCAGAAATACAAAATGTGCAGTTATAAATTCAGTGATTATTTAAAGCAAACTAACCTGTTCCATGGTTTTGTATGTGGGAGCACAATGGTTCATCCCAGGCTCTGAAGCAGGGAGCAGAGGAGGAGTGAACATTTCCGAAGTGTCATTTGCATTGTGAATTCCAGCCTGGATTACACTGGAATTCAACTTCTGAGGAAAAAATCAGAGCTGGTTGAATAATATAGATGCCTTGTATGCTGAAAAGCTTGACTGTGGCCCAAGTTATCTGTTGAGACATTACTGTTGTCCATCGTACCACTGGCTTCAGTGTACTGAAGTTCTTGCTGGAGGACTCACTCATACCGTCAATCCAATCCAGGTATAAAGAAGGTATGACCTTCTCAATTATACTGGAGGATGATACTGATCACTGATAATCTTCTGTGACATATGGTCTTCCTCCTTTAAAGTGTCTGCTTCCATGCCCTCCATTCCAAAATCCCGGTTAGGTATGTGTGATAAAAACTACCATGAACAAATACATCATACTGACATAGGAAATCCTGTAGTTTATTTTCTTTGTTTTTTTCCTTGTCAACCAATAGATTCTTTTTTTTAGCCCAGGTTCAATGTAGAGTATCTTCAGACTTCAGAAACTGTAAAACATACATATTTTTATGTATTGCTATATATGTAAAATAATATATAAATATACATAAATATGCATATAAAATAGTGTTAGGATACATGCAATACAACATCCCTATAAAATCACAATATTTTTGATAGCTACAAGGGCTTAGATGTACTGCCTGCTCTCTCACAACTAAAGTCTCAGACAAACAGAAAGAGAATACAATAAGAACCCAAACCCATTCACCACTAGAAGCATTTGTCAGTGTTTGTCTTTCAACTAAATCTTCAGCCTTTAAATTCAGAAAAAGTGCTTCATGATCAAAGATGACTGCAGAAAGCAGGAAATGAAGATAACAGAAGGAAAAAGGAAAAAACAAATGGCGTGTGGAAAAAAACCCAAACAAAAAGATCACTAAAAAACCACCTGATGTTTAAGTAGCTCAAAAGAATGTTTATTCCAAAAAGATAAAATAACACTGCTACAGCTTGCATGGTTCTTCCTGAGATTGGCATGGCTGAGACAGCTGCAAATATACAAAGTCTGCTTCACCTCTTTAGGTTCTTTGCTCCAGCTCTTCCAGGGCAAGGACCAGACATTTGTTACTTACCTTAAAAAATTGGGGAGGGGTTATATATTTCAGCAGCTGAAGCTGGTGAGCACCTCCATCTTGTCTGCTACTGAGTAGTTGGTTTGCACTGAGAAATGTGAAGTCTCCAAAAACTTCATTCACTCACAAGAAAATTATTTAATACCTTCTTCTTACCCTAATGTAAGTGGTTTGCGTAAGAGGTTTACACACCCTACCTGCTTTGTTACCTGCTTTGACAGATCCATCATGTGTAGCTAGGAAACATTATGTTGTTCACAGACTTGAAGTCCCTTTAAAGTGACCTACAGTTCCTCTGGAAACACTTTCTAAATCTGCAAATCTAAAACAACAACAGACTGCCTGGGCAGATGCTCATATGCTAAAATAAGAAGCCTACAGAATGGATCTTCAATAAGACTGAAAAAAAAAAAGGAAGCAGGTTTAGTGAAGACAAAAGAATGGACAGGAAGAGGTCAGAAAGGATGGGCTAAATAATTCCATTTAAAGAAGTAAAGCCCATGACCCCATATGGCAATTCCCTCTGAAGCCTAAGAAGGAACACCAAATTCCTGATTGTTCCCATTCTTCTGTTGTCTATAGCAGTATTGGTTGTCTCCTAGTATTCACCAGGATATGACAATTTGTTTCTATAGAGGTCATATTCAACTGCAGCTGAAAGCTCCAACCAGAAAGTTATTTTTCTGAGTATAAGGCTGTATGTAAGTTGGTTGTGAGTTTGTTTGTTTGTGTTTGTTTGGGATTTCTTTACTTTTTTTGAAACATAGGAAACAACACTTACCCTCAAAAAATCACTGAACTGTTCAAAGGGTACAAAGTTCAAAAGCTTAGCTGTTGTCAGCTGCCAGCATAAAGACTACTCTCAGTAGTAAGAGGCAAAACAAAGGCTCTTGATGGCCTGTCCCACTGACATCACATTTTGTACCAGGTGCATAGAGACTCCAAGTCCTGGTCATGCTTTCTCCAAATACAAATAAAGGAAATATCATCTCAAGAGTAAGAATGGTGGGATCTGGAAACAGGCAACATTTGCCAAGAGTCTCTCTAAACAGATACTTCGCTTTAGTCACCAAAGGTAAGGCATTATGAGGAACTGGATTTTGTGAGGAAACCTCCTTGACATCATCAGCAAGGAAAAGATATTCCAACCTTGGAACTAATAAGGAGGTCTCTGATTAGCAAACATGACAGTGTCAGTTTTTATCCCATCAAAAATAGAAAGGAATTATTATAAATGTCCATCATAATTTATCTTCTTCATCAGTTTAATATATTGTAAGTTCAGGAAAGTGGGGGTTGTATTTTAATGCATGAGGTTTCACAGGTGAGAAATTGTTTATAAAAGTTTTCACTGCCTAGGCTGGTAACTGACGTTAGTTTGGATAAGAAACTGAACTCTCAAACTTTTTCTATTGCTTTGTTATTGCTGCTGATTGCTAGGGAATTACTGAGTAAACAGAAGCTCTCACCCACAGCCCTAATCCCTGCAGTTCTTCCTGGTCTGCACCTCTCAGTTAAAACCACATGAAGCCACTCCTGCTCCTGGCAACACAGTAGTTCCTCAGTAAATACAGATAAATAAATCAAACCTTCTCCTTGTGAGGCAGAAGTACCTTTGCACCAGCACCCTGGCAGCATTGCAGGAGCAAACAAGGAAAAGCAGTACAGGCTGACGATTGTCTTGTGAAATGTTTGTGAGGAGTCTCTGTTTTAGCAGAATTTTTTCATTTAAAAACTATCATAAAGAGTAAGATGTTTTATCTCAGGTCTTACCTCATGTTTTATCTCAGGCCTAATAAATATTAGACAAAATAAATAAATAAAATACTTCACATTTTCACAGAATTTCCACCCGTGTAATTTTAAAACACTTGACATGTTAACTGCTTGCATAAAGTCAGTATTTCTATGCATGCCTGACCTGAACCTTTAAAATTGCTAAATCCTCACAAATTCCCCTGAAAACAAGCAGAAATCTAACTGAAAGGTCTGACAGTTTTAATCAGGTCCCCAAAAATAGCATTAGGAAGTTAACCACATGTACAAGGGCCTGCAGACCTCAACTGAAGCCTCACAGACAAACTAGCAACCCTACAAAAGAGTTGCCAGTGACAGGGACACCCAGGGGAATCCCCTTTCCATAGCACTGTCTGAAAGACTTTTGGGACAAGAATTTTCCTAAACCCTGGAGCAGTTCTCCAAGTTTCTCCCTACTGGAGATAGCAATGAGAAGTTATTATTTGCAAATTGCCCTTTTGCTTTTTAAAATCTTATTATTAGAAGTGAAGCAGCAGCCATAAACTTAAAGCATATAGATAAACAGAACAAGGAGACATAAATCAGTGATGATAATTTTCTTTTAAGTAGCACAGAATATAAAATATTCAACAGACACTGAAGTGCTGGACTCATCCTGCACTCACCACATTCTCCAAAATCTGGTGAATGTTTTCTTATTCTGTATCTGCACTGCTCCAATACCTAACTAACCCAGGTACTGATCTTGGTCCTTCTCTGTTGAAAATCATAGAACCGCATAACAAAATGACACTTTATTTAATAATCTACTTATGCAAATAAGTATGTAGATCTTCATGGGTTATAGTGGGCTTCTGTAAACACGAACATACATTGACCCATTGGAGCAAGTCCAGAGAAGGACCAGGAAGATGATCAGAGGGTTTAGAGCACCTCTGATATGAACCCAGGCTAGGACAGTTGGGATTGTTCAGCCTGGAGAAGAAAAGGTTCTGGGAGGACCTTAGAGGAACCTTCCGGTACCTAAAGGGAGCCTGCATGAAAGACGGAGAGGGATTTTCACGAGAGCGTGTAGTGATAGTACAAGGGGGAATGGCCTTAACCTAAAAGACAGTAAGTTTAGATTAGATATTAGGAAGAAATTATTTACTGTAAAGTTTGGTGAGTCACTGAGGCAAGTTGCCCAGAGAAGCTGTGGATGATCCATCCTGGAAGTGTTCAAGGCCAGGCTGGATGGGGATTTGAGTAAGCTGGTCTAGTGGGTGGCATCCATGTCCAGGTCTGGAACTTTAGGGTCCCTTCCAACCCAACCCATTCTGTGATTCTATACAATATAAAACCCAATAATAACATAAAAAGAATGAAGTCTGGCATTAATTTTCATTAACTTCTGTATGCTGTGGGACACGTCTAAACTGAGACAATGAAAAATACCATACACAAACACAAAAATTCCATTAATTTTTTTTAAATAATACTGAATAGTTTCCAAAAATCCTTAGCTAGCCAATTGCTTTTATAGAGGAAAACAGAGCTATCAGTAATATCAGAGCCATATCTAACGCTTCACACCTTAGAGTGATTCAAGAGAAAAGCTAAACAAAACGGAGTTCCAGATAGTTCCTAGAATTAATTCATTTAGGATTTAATTACAATCTTCAAGTCTTTTGTCATAAGCGATGTGCTGACAAATGCATTTAGAAGGTGTGTTGGCTGATCATGCTTTTCAACGTTATTAATGGATTTGTGATATGTTTATATTTGTTTATTTTTCATTATGCATTGAGATTTAGTCTTCTTATACAATATGCAATTGTTTGATGATATAATAGGAAATCATTTGTTTAAGGTGAGGAACATAGCCATTTATTTGTGTTGTTGCTTGCTCCACGTGACCACAATTGCTGGCACATTTGAAAGCTACTGTTTGAGAGTTGATAAAACTCGTTACTGTGGTCACCAACATCAAACACTGGCAAATTATTTCTAATCTATGGCCTGTTCTGCAGATGTTGTCTGTCTCAATATTTGGTATTGGAACATCGAACATGCCACTGAAGTCAAGAGAAGCAGTGCTGCAGCCCTTCCTGTGTGGTGGAGTGGCACTGTTCCTCATCCACAGTTGCAAGTAGCTTTGGCTGAACCCTGGCCTGCTGCAACATTTTTCTGCTAAGTCTGAGTACCTTAACATCAGTGTTCCTAACATTTTTCATTCTTTCTCCAAGTGGATGGCAGGCCTGTTCCTGACAAGATGCTGCCAGCTGCCTAATAGCAAGCTGGAATCTTTAAAAGCAGCCACAATGTAGAGGACAGACTGATTTTTCTCTTTTTATTTTTTTTAAATCCCTCCTTTTCACTCAGGTGCTGGCAGCATGGGCAGTCATCTGCCCCAAAGAGTCTTCCGTGCAATGTGGAAGCATGTAACAGCAGTGTAACCTCCAAACTCAGCTTTATGGTATTTGCTCCTATTCTTTTGGATAAACAGTTCCGGACCAAGCTCATGACTTCCCCCAGCTGCAATAGCACAACCTGAGGGCTTGTTCTTCCTGAATTAGTAACTTGCTAGTGTGATTTGTTTAGTTTTGAGTGCACACTACTAGGAACTTAGTAACAGTATCCACAATTCACTGTAATAATCTAGTTGACATGAGTTACCCTCATTCAAGCACAGCTCATTGACTATCTACCATTTAGAATACTCCAGGGCACTTGAATTACATGTAATTTATCTTCACCTCTGTAAAAGCTCCCCAGGAGAGATTTCTGTTGTCTTGCATGTTGCCCATTCAACTTTCACCACAGCAGAATTATTGTGACAGTGGAAAATTTCCAAATAAGTTTGGTTTGGAGCTTCTTTTTTTTTCTCGTTTGTACACCATGCCATATAGAAAAAGGCCTCTGTTAAACATAGGATAGTTTAGCCACCTGTTACAGTTAAATACTTTATGAAAATGTAACTCAAAGCAATCTTAATAATTCTTCTCTCCCTCAGTGCCTTTCCCCTGCCCAAAAAAAAAGGCTAGTCTGGAATTGAAAGCAAATATGGAAAAAAGTCCTAAATTACATGAAGCTAAAGAAGATCAGTCAGCATGTCTTAATAAAGGTTTCTCTGGACATGAAAAAGCATGCTACAGTTTTTTTGTATGGTCTTCTATTATACATATGCTACATTTCTCTCTGTCCATTTCTTATCCAAGCCTCTGATACCAACCCTTTGTCGCAGAGGGAACAATGATTGGGTGCCACTTCCTCAACATCCATGGGACTAACATGGTGAGATGTTGGGAGTCCTCTAGCGTCCAAATAAATTCATATTCAAGTAGAAAATATAATGCGTGCAAATATAATGGGAATAAAACTTAGTTTCAAACCACTGAAGTCTGCCCTGCTGTGCAGTCAGTCCAGGGCTATCTAGCAGAGGAAGTGATCCCAAAGCAGATAAATATAAAGCTTCAGGATGCTTAGGATGCAAAGAGTTTTGACAAGTAATTTAAGGAAGATAAAAGCTGGATGAAAGTGAGACCTGAAAGTTCACAAACTAGGAAGCACTACACAAGTCTATAAATATATACAAAATATATAAATACATATATAAATAATATTTACATATATACAAATATATACATAAATATACTTCCTGGTTACCTAGAGTTTATGAAGAAGCTATCAATACAATTAAATCTGGAGAGAAACTCTACATACAGAAATATTTGCCTCTGCAAGGAACTGCTACAAGGTCAGCACAGTCCTTTTCAATTGTTCTGCTTAATCCCTGGCAATAAAGTATACACAGAATTTTCTGGGTGGAAGTAGGATCAATTTACCTGTTGGCAGCAAAACCAGTAACTCCCTAAGACAAACCAAGTAAGCATTGTTAACTCACTATAATTTAACCCCCAAAAAGAATAGTAATTAAAAGCAACTTGAGAATGGATTTCAAAATTTCTCTCCTATTGTTCATTTCTATAAACTAATCCCTAAACAAGAGAGGAATTCACCAAATAGCTCCCAGCAAGTGAGCCTGAATTGGATCTGAGATGCTTTGTCCCTTTTATTATATGCTACTGTGTCTTATAAAGAAGAAAGTTTACGGGTAGAGTGAGAAAGGGCTGGAGGTTAATTCTCTAGAGACATTGCTATCTGCTGCGAAGAAAAAAATTATTTCTGCTAACCGAACAGTACTCCCCCATCTGATCGAGAAAGCTCAAGTAACTGGTAATGCATACTGATATAAATGGGTACAGATTCTCTGTTACACAAAGTCAACTCAAGCCGACAATGAAAAAAGATCTGACTTGGGGAAATGGTAAAACATAGGACTACGTTGCACTCTGTAATATGATTCCCCCAAGATTACTCTTTCAGACACTTCGTACGTTTTAACCACTAGAGGGAAATCTTGCACCAGTCTGAATGTGCAGAGACTAAAATCGAAGCACACAAATGATTTTCAAAAATGTAACAATGAAAACAATTTTACACGTTAAAGTACTGCATGCTTTCTGAAGTAATCTCCAGGGATTCTTAGGAAAGTAGCAATGTCTCACAACATGTTATGATATTAAATGTGAAATTTCTGAAATTTTTAATCAGTGAAGAGTGGCACTTTTGTATATCCTACTGGCTACTAAACTCAGGCTGACGAAAAGCCCAAACAGTTTCCCAGAGAATATGAATCTGATAGTGACTGTCCACATCTGGGAGCACAAACCTCTCTACAGAACCCTGTAAATATGAGTGTGTCTCAGTTGATGTCAGATCCTATGACAACTGATATTTTCTTTTTGCGTTTTTCCCATGAGATTTTTCTGATGCCTGGTTCTATTAATATTAAGAGATATTATGGGATGTTTTTATAAGACTAAACGAAGCAATTAAAAGCATGTCTATTAAAAGTAATCTATAGAGATTTAAGATACAGAACGTCAATGTAGGATAATCTGAGCATGAATATTTTAGATATGGTTCAAATTCAAATGAAGAAACATTTTAGATAGTATTTCACACAAAAATCAAGTGAGTGGAATTAGCTATCACTCAGATTTTATGTCTAATATTTTGCAACTTTAGTAACAGTTTTATGCAAGTTAACATGTTTCTGCAGAGTTGTATCATTAGTACAAAACAGCAATTTGTACCTTTACAGAAATAAATAGAACAGAAAAAGTGAAAAGGAATTAAATCCCCTAGTCTGAGATATAAAGCCATCCTAAAACCACGATTTCTATGGCTTTCTTCAGTAATATATTTTAAATTTAAATTACAAATCAACAGATATTTATAGAAAACCTGAGAGAGAAAACTTGAAAATTGTTGAGAGCACAACAGCAGTTAGAAATAATTTGTAATGAATCCCTCTTCATGCAGCCTAAGACAGAGATTAATGAAAACAAAGTAGAAAATGTTTCCTGCATTGGTAATTCTTTTTTAAAACCCTGTTTTTATGAAAATCCCAGAGCACACACAAGAGACACTGCGTTTATGCCAAATTACCTACAATGTAAAAGGTACGCCAGGTCCTTCAATATCCGTTTTGACTATTTCTATCCCTGCTGATACTGTTCTTTATTACTAGCAGTTGCTTTTGAAGTTTAAAACCAGCATACATAACCACTGATCTGAAAATTACATAAACTGGAAAAGCCTCTGAAAGCAGTACTATTTTTACCACTGTTGTTATGAGCTGAATCTGTTTTGAATCTGAATCAGAAAAATAAATACAAAGGTGTTTACATTTTTCTATTATAATTTTATGAGACAGATGGTTAAAATACATCATAATTTACCTGAGATACATTAATAAGACTCTTTTAAGTTTAATAAATGGATCTCTCTTAGAAATCGAACCACCTACTATAAATACACAGCATTCATGTACTCTACTCAACAGTACATTTTCTGTATCTTAGTATTTCTTTTTCACTTCCATTCTGTATTTCTGTAATTGAATACAGAACCTAGAGATCATTTTTATAAAAACATATTTAATACTAGGAAAAAATAATAACAAATCACATGGAATAGAAGCAAAGCTTGATCTGATACCTACAAGAAATTAATAGGTTTGAATCTGAATAGCAAAAAGCTAAGCAAAGAAAATCAGTGATAGCAAGTAGAATTCCATTTGTAACTGCTTTAATGGCTCCATATTTCTGTAAAAGTTTTTCAGAAATGGGACAATAAACCACAATAAAACCATAGCTGAATGATCCAATGCAGGATAAGAAACAAAGAAACAAACAGAAATCAACAAAGTCAAACAAAAAAAAATTCTGGAAATTGGATAGCTTTTTTACTTTATAATTCCCAATCACGAGATAGGACTAAGCACAAATTCCTCACAAATAATACTCCTATGTGTTTTATTGAAGCATCCTGGCTGTCTGTGGTTGGCATAAATCAAGTTCATATATTTCCTATTTTGAAGAAAAATTTTTACTTCAGCGTTCAGCAACGGAAGAAGGAAGAAGACAAGTGTTCTCTACTTCCCCTAATCCTCAGTGAATTACAAATTTATAAATTAATTCCAGTTAGTAGAGATTAAATACATATCAATACATTAATTTGTGTTAACTAAAATAAATGTCTAGGAACGACAAAACTATACTAAAATGAAATAAGAGCTTCAGAAAGTTTTGATAGAAGAATATGAGTTTGACTGGTTTAGCTCAGCCTAATACAGATAGACCAAATTGATAATGCGGTGATTCAATATATATTTCTGACAAAAAGACAATGAAAATAAATGAAATATGAAGATTTCGTTAGAAATATGAATGGTGCATCAGGATATACAACTGGGTTACAAGATACCATCAATCCAAAGAAAACTGACTATGGGTATCAGCTAGAAAATTGTACAGGCAATGGGTTTTTTGGTTTGTGGGGAAAGGAATCCTGACTCAGTGGATAAAAATTTTCACCATCAAAATAACTTTTTAACTACTAGGTTTTGTTTTCTTGAGTAAATAAAACCTAGACACTTTTCAACTCAGGTTAGATAATGGAGTTCATTCAATCAAAAATGAAGAATTTTTTTTGAGGAACTCATCCTAAAAGGAACTGAACTATGCTTGGAGCAGCCTAGAGAACAACACTTTGCTTGGTGGTCCAGGTCTTGAGTTGTTTACCCACAGTAGAGATGTCATTTAATTCCCTCTTCAGCCTAAAGGACCTGCAACTTACACCATCCAGAGGAGAAATAAGATCTATTGGTGTTGGACAATTTAAGGGTGAAATTCTCTCTCTTTTTTTTTTTTTCAGCTGTATTTTGGATAGACTGTTTCAAAGAGGGTATGAGCTCTCAACTCAGAAGTGATGGCAGGGGCTTGGTGCCTTTTACCACAGAAGGTGGTTGGAGGAAATACCCTGATTACTTGGCAGCAACATAAAAAAGCAGATTATGAACCACTTTCAGTGGTTTTGTGAAATAATTTCCTTGTCATTTATTATAGTATCTGAAAAATAATCAGAAATATCAAAACATTTTTGATGCTTCATGAGACAAAGTGTTTTGACATTTTGAAACTGTTATCATTTTCACTTAATCTAAAATTTTCCCAATTGCGTCCATATTTTTAAAGCTTCAAGTACCATTTTTTTCTTCAGTTGCAAGAAAATTTCCCCAAAGTTTCCACAATTGCAGATAACAAGATTACCCTACAAAGATTCAAAGCAGAGTTATATCTGTTATGTACTTAATCATTATTAATAACCTTCCATAACAAAAATGTTCCTCTCTAGACTGTTTCTTTCAGTCACCACTCACAATCTCCAACTGTTACCTACCTTTGCCTATAATTTCCATTTTCTTTCCTTTGCCTTTCCTTGCTACTCACAAGGCCCAAATGACTTTGACCTTATCTGTCCACTGTGACTCTCTTGTAGGCTCACCAGCTTATAGGGATCACACTTCTAAGAAAATTAATATACAAATAGAAAAGATAGAACATGAAATTTAAATACCATGGGAAGAAAGTTGCCATTTTTATGGGGAGATCAATAATAATTTAGATCAATTTTTAAGATTTTCATATGGCAAGTTTCACAGAATATTCTGGGTTGGAAGGGACCCACAAGGATCAGCAAGTCCAACTCTTAAGTGAAGATTATATATGTCAGAAAACAGATTTAGCTTTAGACTGTCTGCACTGAGATGTTGTGCCTTTACTTAACAGCTTGCACTGATGACCTACCTCCTTCTGAACTGCTAGAATGGGAAGTGTAAAGCAGGGCCACCACGGACCCACCAAAAGCAGCACAGAACCCACTAACAAGCAGACCTTGTATGTGCAGGCAATACCACATTGCAGCCCCAGTCCCCAGCTGGAGGAAGACATGAATCAACTTCTCAAAGCTTATCAGCCACATCTTCTGTGTGTAAGACATGACGCAACACTGTATGTATCCTTCTCTCTTTAAATATGATGGGAAATGAGAACCTCTGTTAAATCAAGTCTTTTCTTTCCAAAAATCCTAGATGGGATACATTCAACAAAAAAGAAAATCTTACCATGTGCTTGTTATGCACAGTTACCACAACATGAAAATCATAATAAAATGCAGCATGCGTAGCAATTTTACAATAGCAACATTACTCCACAAGCAGTAAAAGTAACACAAACTTCCCAAGCTCCTAGGCTCCTCTAAATCTGTGCTCTTTTCATGCCCTGAACTACCAACATCAGCATGTTGGTTCTGCTGACCTGGTCACCAAAGGAATGACAATATCTGAGGGTCCATCAGCCACATCTGCTGGCCAGTCTGCCACTACGGCCACCTGCTGCTGAACATCGAGCAGTAAGACTTTTCTCCTCCATTGCAGAGAAAGGTTCTGGCAGCCAAGGGGGCTATAAGGGTGGCTGCTCTGAGAAACTGCTAGGAGCTTCCCCCATGTCTTGACACAGCCAAAGCCAAATGGCTCCTCCAAGATTGGATCCACTGTTGGCCAGGGCCGAGCCAATCAGTGATGGTAGCAAAGGCTCTGTGATAATATAGTTAAGAAGGATAACAAAGTTAAGTAGGAAAAAAGTTATTGTGCAGAAGTAATTGCAGACAGAGAAAACAGGAGTGAGAATATGTGAGAGAATCAACTCTGCAGACATCAAGGTCAGCAAAGTAGGAAGGGGAGGAGCTGTCCGAGGCAGTGGAGCCAAGATTTCCTTGCAGCTCATCATGAAGACCATGGTGAGGCAGGCTTTCCCCTTGCACCCCACGGAGGTCCACAGTGGAGCAGAGACCCACTCTGCTCTGCAGTCCCTGGACGAGTCCCATACCAGAGCAGGTGGATGTCCGAAAGACATTGTGACCACATGGGAAGCCAGCGATGGAACAGGCTCCTGGCAGGACCCAGGGAGAGCAGAACCCATGCTAGAGAAGGTTTCCTGGTTGGACTTTTGACCCTGTGGGAGACCCACACTAGAGCAGCCTTTTCTTGAAGGACTGCAACCCATAGAAAGGGAGCCACGCTGGAGCAGGTCATGAAGAACTGCAGCCTGTGGGAAGAACTCGTGTTGAAGAAGTTCATGGAGGACTGTCCCCTGTGGGAGGGATTCCACGCTGGAGCAGGGTAGTAATTCCTCTCCCTGAGGAGAAAGCAGTGGCAGAAAGAACATGCGATGAACTGACTGTAACCCCCATTCCCTGTCTCCCTGCACTGCCGCAGGGAAGGAGGTAAAGAACTGGGAACAGAGTTAAACCTGGGAAGGAAGAAGGGTTGGGAGTAAGGTGTTTTTAAGATTTGTTCTACTTTTCATTATCCTGCTCTGAAATTGACTGGTAATAAATTCAACTAATTTGCCAAAGTTCCATGATAGTAATCTGTGAGTGATCTCTCCCTGTGTTATCTGAACTCATGAGCCTTTCATTATATTTTCTCTCCCCTGTCCAGTTGAGGAGGGGAATGATAAAGTGGTGGGTACTTGGCAGTTATCCATGTCAAACCACCACAGGAGTCCACACTGTCCTTTATCCCCATCTTTCCCAGAGACAGAGTGGTCAGTCATGGCAATCAAGATGTCAGCTGCACCTCAAACAGGACTTTTGTCAAGGCCTTGACACCAACACAATTAGTATCCCAAAAGCTGTTTTAGTCGCACATGTGTACCACATTCCTCTTCCCTCAGCAGCACTTTTCTCCCCCAGATATCGGAGAGAGGCTAGGTACATTTTCTGCTTTTCAGCGTCATTTCCAGTGAGCATTTCCCCCACACACAATCCAGCATCTGGGAGGTTGTACCTGCTCCCGCCTGAGGCAGATGTTCTATCACCGCTTTCAATTCACCTGGGTCCCTCACAGTTACCAGGGGCTGGTGACCTGTGAGGCAGCCAGGTCAGAGACCTCTTTCTCTGGGGAAGGCCCTGGTCTGTGGGACTCAGCTTTCCTCTCTTCCCCTGCCTCCCTCAGCCCCGAAAGAGGATGATCTTTCAGCCAGGAAACACTTCACAAAGGCTATGGCAAGCTTGCCCTGCCCTCTCCCATGTTCTGTCAGCAAGCCTCCTCTGGTGGGACAGGGACAATGACAGGTCAGCGACTGCCTCTTGGCTGCTGCCTTGCCCTCTAACCTCATTGGAGCAGTGTTTGGGTTGGTCAGTGGATAAAGGCCAACACAGGCATGGAAGTAGGACTGCAGGAGGTGGGGAACATGCTTTTGAGCCTTGCAAGGTTTTGCTCAAGAGCTGCCATATCTGCTTCAGCCCTGGACTTCCTGCTCTAAGGCACAATCCTTCAAGCAGCCTCAGATGGACAGACGCTGCACCATTCAGATATGAGAGATTTTGCACTAAATAAGAGAATGTTTCATGGCAATACACGTAGAAAGAAACTCTTAAATCTGAGGCAATTTTTCCCTTTTCAGTTGCATATTTTATTTGCTGAATTCTCTTCCAGAAAATCATAATTTCTATGTACAGAAAATACATGCATATGTAATTACATAATTTTCTATTATATTTTTGCCTACATTGCTATTTGGTAATGATAAATTTATGCAATCTTTATCATATCTGGCACTGATATTTAAAAACCTCGCACTGCAGTGGAAAAAAAGGATGGCTTGCAGCAGCCAAAGCAGTACTAGCTTTGTGTGCCACATCAATGTGTTTCCTCAACAGATCTTGATCCTCTTCTGTCCTCTAATCCTGCCCCTGGGTCGTTCAGCTCCTGCTCCTTATCTACCTCACTGCCCCACCATGACTGCTACAGTGTGGTGAATCTCACTCAATGAGCAGAAGATCGACTAAGATCCACTAAGGATTTGCTGAAAAGTCATGTCTGGATAAAACTAATTGCATTCATTATACTCATAAATAGTCCTAGATTCATAGTGAGTCATATGCATATATATGCATATTTGAGCTAGTAAATCTATTCCCAAGGAAACTTTGCTAACAGTAGCTAAATACAAAGAAATTAATCATATTTTGTTCCAACAAAAAGTGTTGGAATAATTGCAGTTCCAGACAGTTTGCCACATTAGAAAGAGACAACTTTTCACGAAGAGGCATTCACCAAATTATCAGCTTTGTTGGATTGTAGCACCTGAATCCTGTGCCAAACAAAGAGAAGAAACTCTTGAGCAAAACTCCGTTGTCTGTTCAGAAGATATATCAGGAGATGTCAGAAAACCTTTCTGATGGTATTTCAGTATTCTCTTTAAATAATAATTTTCTTTTTTTTCTAATATTCTCATTAGAAGATGTGTCACTGTTGGCTTTGAACAGCCTCAGCCTTAATATAGGCAAGTCCTGATGAGCAGGTGGAGTATAGAACTGGCCAAAGATTTACAAGAACAAACACTTAAGCCCAGCTCTGTCAGCAGCCTTGAGCCTCTTTCTTAATTTCTCTGTTTGTTTTCCTTGCCCTGCTTTGCTCAAAATGGGTTACTATTGTCACAAATGACTTGTCTGCAATATAAGCACAGTGGAGACTTACACTTAAATAGGATTTACAGGTAGAAGTAGTTAACAGATATAAATGTAAGAATGAGTCTGGACATAACCTTATTGCTTTACTTATTACTTTGGGGACATTTCAGTGTTGCAGGACAGATGAGATGCAATTTTCCCTTACAAAATGAGGAGGCTTCCTCTGTAAACTTCACTTACCCTAAAATTCTAAGAGAATGTACTTCAGAAGAGCATTAAGAGAAGTGAATAAGATCTCAGTTTTACACAGGACAGTGTTATTCTTTTATCTTAATTGGTTTCCTGAAAGGAGTTGTAGGTCATGGAAGGTCCCTTATAAGCACAGAGAAGCTCAAATGACTTGCTGTCCTGTGCACAGTGACAGTGGTTTGGCTTGCTCAGTGAGAAGAGTCCTTCAGTAATAATGTTGTTCAAAGTCTATTATATAGTAAAAGAAGATCCAGTGTCAGTCAGAATTTCACTAGTCTGTCTTGAATGATAAGTATCAGAGCTTGTCTTTGAACTCCGTTTATTGTATTTCTTGTACCTCTTGCACCATAGGTCCTTCATTAGCTTCACAAAATAACTTCTGAACTTCACTCCAATAAATGCATAGAGCACAGGGTTCACACAACAGTGTAAAAATGCTATGGCTTCAGTGGTGTATTTTGCATAAGCCAATATGTTGTCATTTTCACAAGATTTGTCTATCTTCCCCATGTTTACAGCTGTCACAAGAAGAATAATGTTATAAGGTACCTGGCAAACTAGAAAAACAGCTACAATTAATATGATCACACGAATTGCTTTGTTTCTTTTGGAATTCTGAGCTTGTTGCAAGGATTTGACAATGAAAGTATAGCAAAAAAACATGAAAATGAAAGGTATAAAAAATCCAAATCCAACTTGTAACCACAACAGCAGTGATTTCAGCATTTTGCTTTCAGACTTTTTGTCAAATCTGTGATCACAAATCTCTTTGGTTTCATTGATGGAGAAGGTGTAACTTTCACTGTAAATAAAAGAGGAACTAGAGACTAAAATTGACGATACCCACACAGCCAAACAAATGAGTTTACTGTGTGCGAGTGTTCTTGCCCTGAGTTTAAATGACTTTGTAGCCTGTACAATAGCAATGTACCGGTCCACGCTGATAAAGGCCAAAAGCAGCATGCCACAGCTGAAGTTGATTGCATAGATACCTCGAGCAATTTTGCAAATGAAATCACCGAAAATCCATTCATTAGCAGCATAATTCACTGCCCACAGTGGAAGAGTGAGAACAAACAGTATGTCTGCTATGGCCATGTTGAAGAGGTACACATCCGTCATGGACTTGGTTCTTTCATATAAAGCAAAGGTCATCACTACGAAGATGTTACCAACAAGGCCAATGATACAAATCAATGAATATGCAATTGGCAGAAATGCTTTTGTGAAGTTCCTGACTCCCAGCTTAGAGCAAGGTTGCATGATTAGAGAAACATAGTCTGAATAGTCTGGATAATCGGGATAATCTGTAGTACCAAGGCCTGTCTGTAAAAAAGGAGATCAACAGTTATTAGATGCAGATATTAATCTTTAATTCCTATATAGTAGAAACACAATAGATGACCAACCACACACCACAATTACAAATGCATTTAATGCTGCAGAGGAGACCTGTAAGAACTGTCCAGGACATTTCATAAACTCGTACTTAAAATATGAATGTGGAAGTAATCTTTTTGGATGTCCCAAAGGTCTCCATATTTAAATATATAATGCAGAAAGGACTAGTCTACTGTCACAAAAGTCACAGAAGACTATAGAGTGTAAAAGTCTTAAGTTGAAGCAGGGGTCTAGTCTTCCTTTACCATCAAGGAGGGGGAACAGACCTTTCTAGCATGTTATTCATATCGTGCTAGTGTAGCTTGACTAAATCAAGCCCAAAAATGAGTACTTCTCTCTACTCAGGTAGAAAGGCAATCCAGGACAACTAGCCTGAGACAGAGTTACCTGCACCACAAACACCAAAACTGTAGTTACGTTAAAAGTGTGCAAACTCAATAAACAGTGGTCTTTGACAGTGAACTCTGCTACCAGAAACCTCTTCAGCTTATCACTCCTGAAATTAGGGTGTTTGGATCTGCACTCTCAAAGAACTGGGACTTCCAGATTCATTGCTTTATTGATGTACTAATACAGTTTATCAATTAAGTGCTTACAAAATTCATTTTGGCAGTACACGTCACAGAAAAATATGTTGAGAAGAACTTCAAAATACTTTCCCAAGGATTTCTGAAAACAAAATGAAATAGACTGGATTGGTAAACCAGCACAAGAAATGTGAACAAGTAGAAAAACACAATTGAAAATAAAACATTTGCTCTAAACAGAACCTCATCACTTCAGCTATATCAACAATTCACAAGAGTATCTCAGCAAATAACACATCTCTGCAGCAGAATGTACAGTTTCAGAAAATGGATTGTTTGTATCAGTACCATTAAGAGCACAATCTTATACACTGAATGTTTATTCATAGCCTAATAAATGATATATGAGAATATGTGACTCTTAATTCACACTGATTTTGCACCACAACAAATTAGAGTAAATTAAATTTTACTTTCAGAAATTCTGTGTGACAATGGCAATCAATGTATTGAGGGAAATATGGAACAAATAAACAGCACTACCTTAGTATACTGCATAACAGTAATATGAGACTTTGACTCTTTTTTTTCCACTCTGGCATTTTATCAGTGCACCTCAGCACTTTTAATATCACATTACTTGCTCTTTTTTATTACACTAGTGAGGTAAATGAAGAGTGCCAGAATGATATCTTCCTATAGTGTAGAAGATAGTACACAATGGATGAACAGACTGAACACTAGTGTTTTGTCTTTGTTTGGTGCACAGATTTAGAGTGCAGTGTTCAGTGTGCAGTGTTGTAGACTGCACTCTGTGAAAATAATTTGTTTTCTCTGTTATCACTGTGATGCCTAACTATTTTACAAATGTTAATTAATTTACACAACACCTTGTGGTGAGGAGGTATTACTACATTTATTTACAAGGAAAGAACCTGAGCACTGAGTCATTAGAATATAAGTATCTACTTGAGATGTTCAGTTTGAGACATCTATCCCTCTCAACATCACTTTTAAGAGTGCTTCAAATGACGAAGGCCTTCAGTTATGTTAAAAATTAAATTCATTGACTAGTTGCATGCAAGCTCAAACTTCTGCAAATCAGATCAGACTCTAAAGTCACAGAAAAATAAAACGGGGAACATGCCATTGGTGGCCACATGTACAAAGGTGGGCTTAAACAACTTGTTCGACCTCATGCAGGAATCCATGGGCAGGAGATTTAATTCCTCAGCATTCCCCTGCATGAGTTCAGTCATTCTGTTTTTTCCATCATCTTCTTTGTGAGAACTGCACCTATCAACAATGAAGTAATTTCAAGGACTGGATGACATGAGGTCCCATGCTAAGGCTGTAAATGGCAGTTTTGTCTAGAGTTTGTCAGCTTTTTGCTAAGTTGTGCTACTAATTAGTAAGAGCACATGGGTCAACTTTAAGTCTAGACAAGCAAAACTTTCCTGCTTGGGAATTACCTAATTTTGAAAGAGAGAGAGAGACATAATCTGTAAAAATGGGACAGATGAAGTCCAGATATAACTGGGAAGTTGCAGGAGGGAAAGGACAGAACACTCCCCAAAAACATAATGAGAATGACTCATGTGGGGATGCTGGCTTACAACACAGGGCTGCAGATATACTATATATACTACACAATGTTGCTAAGACATCACAACTTCTCTGAATTTCCTGCCCTTTAGACAAATCTTTAACCACCTCTCCAGCTTCCTCTGCTGGCTTTTGGAAACTGATTTTTAGAAGTTGCAGGAATATGACAGCCTGAAAGTACTTGAACACCTTCTGAAACAAATTTTAAACAACTTAAGGTGTCTCTCAGACTTACAGAGATGTAAAAGGCAAGCAGGTTAAGTTGTGCAGTTCACCTGGGGCTGTGGTCCTCTAGCCCATCTCTGCACGACTCTAGTCACCATCTGCTGCTTTACACTCTCTGATCTCATCCAGCTAGACACTGACCTTGCACTTAGCTGCAACTGCAGTAACTCTTCTGTTAGACAGCACTGAAGGGGTACCTGTCTAGGTTATTATTTTAGAAATTGTTATTTTATTGTTGCAAGAAAAACACCATTCTAGGTATCTACCATTCATATCTTTTTGAGACCTACATGGTTAAAATATACAAAAAGAGCCTGAAAGCATATCTTCTCTGTAAAAGTCACTTTTCATTCCACTTAGACAAAGTCACTCCCAAACATTAGGATAATGTATAGAAGGAAGATTAGTGGTTGAAGGCATTTAGAAGAAAGTGAGCACAGGTGTTTTCTGCAGCCTACAAGGAGGGCTAAGAAGGGAGATCTCTTCAGATTAGAATCAAGAAAAGGCTGTTTAGTTCTCAGAAGAGCTCAGCAGAGAGTCTATAGGGAACAGCAACTATTCATTACAGGAGAGCTGCATAGTCTCCCTGACTCTACAGGAATTCACAAAGGCACCACCAGCCACACATTTATTCAGAAAATTACTTTCAATGTCCAGCAAAAGATTCCTGAGGATGGTTGGTATGAGAGTAGTAGCAAAGGACTCAAACTGAAATCAGAATTGCAGAGGTCAGATTCAGACTTGATTTAAATCTATTGAGCTGACTTCCTTTTTTGAATTTGAAATGGCATTCACTGAAGTTATTAAGAAGATGCACTGGCTACTGAGAAAGTTGAATCAGAATTCTTATAAACACAATTTTCTTTTCGACTTAAATCTTTCTAACACTCAGTAGGCACCTTTAAAATTTATAATCTGCACATTTATGTCTTTATTTAGCCTTAATGTATTAGGTAAATATAAAAAATAGATTTCCATGTATGTAAGGTGTTGTATGTGTTCTAACATCACTTATGTACTACATATGGGCAAATGTCTATGCATGTGCCCTCAAAAACACTTATGTTCTTAATATTAAATTTATAAGCCTTGCATTTTTTAGCTTACTTTTTTTCCACTTTATCCACATTATCACATTTCTTTTTATTATGAAAGCAGTATGCAAGTACTCAAAGGTAAGACTAAACCACAGTCTTAAGAATTATTTAAAATATTATTTGAATTATACAAGCAAAATGAAATGACTAAAGACAGACACAACAAAAAAAAATTTCTATGAGGAAAAAAATTCAGTCAACAAGTACTTTTAAGAATAGTCCACCTTTGTAAGTACAATCCTACTTACATGTTCTCTTTACTACATTCATCACAAATACGTATATTATATATTACCTATTTTATTTTAGTACTTACCAGAAAAAAAATTGTCTGTAGGTCAGGTGAAAGAGGATGTATGATGCTGTTACATTCTATTGTGGCTGCCTCAGGCACATTTACCATCAGCCTCAACACTTTAATTTGAAAAACAAGAAATAACAGCATTAGATAAAGGTACAGAGTTTAACTGAAATAATCACCACTCCCTTCTGACAAGCAATAAGAATAACCTGCTTTTTTATGTAAAAGAAAATGTTTCCATGCTGAAAATGTGCAAGCTGGAGGCAAATATTTTATTAATTGTTTTATTAGGCTACCTATGTAATGATATTATTTTTAAAATAATCAAGCTAGAATTAGAATCATAAAAAGTAGGGTGTTAATTGCCACTGTGCTCAGAGCACATCCTGAATGATGACCTGGTTTTGCAAAGGGTGGACTTAATGTTATGCGGATGAGTAGTTTCAACATTAATCATTTAAATCAACAAGATCGCGTAGAGTAAAACTGTGAAACTGAGAAAAGTAATAATTACCAAATTGATTCATAGCTGTTTTAGAAGAAAAAATAATAATCTGTTATATATCAAGGTGCACATAATCCGAATTTTTGGCCTGAACTGCTAACACAAAATGTAAATGCCCAGGTAAAGTAAAATGCAATCGTATTTGCCTGTTTGGCACAAACATTTGCTGTTCGTGTGCATGTTGCTCAGGTCTGCTGTCAAAGTTAATTGTAACTGGACATGAAAATATTTCATTTTATGATTCCTGAATTTTAAAACCTATAAATAGTTCTTTTCCAGACCTTGGTTTCTGATGGCAACTTAGATCTTTGCATTTGGGGGGGGGAGGGAGGGGAAGAAAAGAAAAAAAAAACCAACAAAAAACCTCCTTCAAACTCCTTATTTATTTTAGAAATTGTATTTGTGATCCATTAGAGACACCAGATGGCATAAATACAGACAACCTTGTAAGATTGTAAGATATGATTAAATTAATAGAATACTGGACCTAAAGAAATGCAGGTTGATAGATGTTCTGCTCACTCATCTTCTTTTCAAAACTGAGCATATCACAATAGCAGTGGCTCCCTAGAAGCTTAAGTATGGTGCTGCTTTCCACTGACCGTACCCAGTGAATGAACCTTAAGGACCCTTTAAGTGCTTCTTTCTCATAACTTTGGAAGTGAAGAGATGGATCTATGTCTTGCAAAGCAAACTTCATTACACAAAGACAAACCTAATCCATGGCAGTCATGTAACCAGCAAATGAGTAATAGAAGTAGAAAAATCTCTTTCTATTTCAAAAACATATGTCACTTCAAATCATCAAGTCCATAATGACTTTAATCCATATTCAAACAAGCACTTCTACTGCTAGTAACAGCTTGCAACATCTCTCTCAGACAACAACCTACTTTTGGAATACCAACAGATTAGTCTGCAAAGCAGCAGAATATTATCAACAATATTTCATGGAATGGGAGTCATCAAAATATAAATCAGAACTTTAATAGCTAATTAAAAGATAAATCAGAATTTTAGCTTATCCATTACAAAAACTATTGCTCATCTTGTTCCAAATTCAGATGTTTTCTAATTTAAATGTATCTTGTGCTTTTACTCCGCAATATATTCAATATCCATCATGAATAACAGTCTTTCAGAAGACGAAGAATTCACCATTTGGTGAATGCCAAAATTAATACAAGGTAACTAGTCAAACTTACCTTCTCAACACATTTTCTTTTAATCCAGTTACAAAGTCCAACCAGCCTTCTTTACAGATGCTTTGTGCTTCACCTTCACACTGTGGCAAGTGGAAAGAGTTTTTTCTCTTTAACACAACTATTTGATAATCGGCATGTTATGCAAATGAAGCCCTCACATGTAGCTAGGTTTTGTTCATATGTTAGAGCTCAGAAAGGAAACCTACTCTCATTTAGCTAATATGGTTATTGTGGTTTCTCAAATCTCACCACATGTTAGTTTTCTGCCACCACTAATTAAGGAAAGAAAATATTTCAAGATAAGGAAAACAAAACCATTGTCTGAGTTGTTCCAGAATCCACATATTTCTTCTGGAATGACTCAGTAGGTTGCCTTTTATAAGTCTAAAACAGCCCCATGCTGTTCCATCCTGCTTTCATGTTCCTTCAGTTAAATTTAGATCAGTCTAATCTGACTCAAAAATCTGGCCTCAGCTGAGGTTCTGATCTCTTCATCATTACTTTGGACTATACAATGTAAACTATGTATTTACATTCAAGTTGTTTATGTTACCTACTTAATTTTTTTAACATGACCATCCTACATTGTCAATATATACTTTTTTTCATTAATTCTATGAAACTTCCCTTCTTTTTGTTTGCATCTGGCTTTTCACTCCCTGTCAAACATGTCAAAACCCTGTCTGGTTTTGGTAGTTCTGTATTTAGTTTTTTGTTCTCCCTATTTCTTCCCCTTTCTTTGTTCAGCTTCTCTAGATTTGTCTTATTACCATCTCCTGTTGTCCTCATAATTTTTTTCCAGCATTACATTTTGTAGCATCACTCCCTTGCTTCCCCTTTGATTTTTTTGTTCCCATTTTCAACCTCCCTTCCACCTGATTCCATTATCCTCTTGTGTGTAGCCCTCCTCATAATACACATTATGAAGTGTCAGTGATTGATATCCATCCCACATTGACTAGCATCCATCAAAGTTGTAATTACTCAATCACCTCTGTCAAACATTTTAGAGAAGACAGAGCCCTCCTAAAGGCCTTCTATAGGGGTTTTTTTCCACAGGAGCAGGTAGAGCTCAGGAGGTTAAATGGGTAGTGGTTGTAAAGAGAGTACTTGGGAAGGAGAGGGCCTGCATAATCAGCGTTTAGGTCTCACCTCTAGCCCAAGATATGATTGCATTCATAAGACATCACAATCCATCAGTTTTCTTCCACCAATGCACTTGCTATTTGAAAAAGAAGGGAAAGTAAAAAAAATTGATGGGAAACAGTTTGCTGGTCATGGTCAAGATTCAGAGGTGATTTCTTGCCAGACTAAACATGGAAATTTTGAAGAAGGAGCACAGTCACACTCAGAGCACTCCTCTGCTTCACTGCAGAATCACTTAGAAACAGCCTAGCTTGTAGCTGGCCTGACTTCCAGAAAGAAGCAAAAAAAGCAGTAAGTGCTTCCATTGATAATCACTGACTTCAGAATGGCTGGCTAAAGATATTTTATTCTCTTGGAGAAAATGTTGATAAACCACAGTTTCAAACAAAAAATTGTCATATTTTTGATGGAAATTGTTATAGCAAAAATGCCAGTTTATAAAAGGCACCAAAATGCACAGCTGAGTTATTATATGGTTGTTTATGTTTTATTCTCTTTTGCAGTCTGAGCTTATCAATCAGACTAGGTTTCCCAGCTTTGGACAGAGAAAGTAGACAGTGAGTAAAGTCATTCCATGGTCTAAGGTCTCACAGGAGCTTACACAGGAAAAGGATTGGAATTCATAAGAAACAACAACTCCCATGAGACATGACCAGCTTTTTCCAATTAACACATTTCAATTTTTCATTTAAATGTTTCTGAGATAGCTAAAGGCATTCTGAAGGAAAAATCTGTTTTATTGAAATCATGGGTTTTTACTTTAAGAAACAACTTTTATCTGATCATGCTGCATCTGGTCTGTTTCCTACAGATAACCCTTCGCCTGCTCATGTTAAAGAGGTTTAAGAACCATTTCCAGTGAAAGCATATCCCAAGGTTATGCCAGAAGCAATGAACCTCTACAGTGATTAACAGAATGATACAAACCCTGTATTGCCAAGGGCCAATTGAATGAATATGCCAGGCTGTAATCTCACTTACCTAATTTCTCTGCTCAGAAGAAATTGTTTTATAGAGAAAATGCATGTTTGTTCCTGAAAACCCAAGAATGAATGCATAACACAAGCCACAGTCCCTTATTTTGCACTACCTGAGCAATGATTTGCATACAACTGTGCATCACCCAGACATTTTCTTTTCTCCGAGAAGATTGCTCTCATTGTAAATGTTCTGTCTGAGGGGGAAAGTGGTTTCATTCCTGTGTATTCCCAGCCCAGTGAAGATCTATATTTCAGAAGTACCTAGTACAATATTCCTTGATCCCATCTAGGTCAATGAATCCATGAAACCAAGTCCATGTTACTGCAATATTTACACAATTTGGTAAAATGAGACCAAGCTTAACACAGCAGCTACACTGAAAAGCTTAAAATCAGACTCTTGCTAAAGTGGATCTAAATTTTTTTTCAAATTAAGTATACCAGAACAAAGAAGACAAAATATTGCAAAATATTTCCAAATAACTCTTGCTTTCTGAAGTCAGTGGTCTACTGCAAGAAAGTTCTGCTGAATTGTCTGCCAGTGTATGACTCATTTACATTAGGCTGGAGAGGACAAGTGAATTTCCATTTCAGAAATGCTGCAAACACAAGGCAAAGATACAAGCAGAATTAAGTATGCAATTTCTGAAATAATTTCTATGGTTTTGATCCTGTAGTCAGACCATACCCATTGCAGTAATATTTTTTCTTGCTTACTCAGTCACTCACTCTGTTTCATATCTCATTGAAATAACTACCAATGTAGTTTCTCAAAGCCTGTCATCAGTCTGTGCTCCCAAGCATTTAATTTTAACCTGAGAACGTTGAATTCATTGACCTGATTTCTTTTTAAAGTCATACTTTCTTTATATGACTATTTTTACAAGAGACCCACACCATGGAATGTCCCAGTCCCATCTCTCTGGCAGTAAGCTTCATGGTTCAAGAGTTAAAAGACAGTTTAAAAGGTGCTTGCATAGCTAATGATGCAATTGGTTGCTTAGTACGGAAATGTTAGGGCATCTGGGATCCTGGCTTCCACCTAAAACCACAAATGATGAAATGGAAGAATGAAATTTGAACTTTTATCTGCATAGAATGCAGTTGCTGCCTTGGCTGGATACAAATCAGAGATGGCCAGCGAGTGCTTTTCAGCACATGGACTGTGATTTCACAAATTGTGAAGATGAACTGGAGGTATTGTCTGGCCACTTCAATGAGACAATGATTTGTCTCATTTTACTTCTATACCATAGCGGCTGTAACCGCAAACCACACCAATGACCTGAGGCTACCTGGAGAAAAACTGCCACAGGAGATTGTTCTGCAAGGAGGAAAATCTCCTTCCAGGTCTTTTGCACAGCAGAAATTACTGTTCCTAAACAGTCACCACGGAGATGCCACTTGTGCATGCTGGTATAGGAAGGAAGTTGTGTCCTAATCACAGACCTTCTCTTTGGTCGGATGTTGATTAGTGAGATAATCAAGCACATGTTTAAAACATTTTGTTTTTA
Organism: Neopelma chrysocephalum; assembly: GCF_003984885.1. Classification (NCBI taxonomy): domain Eukaryota; kingdom Metazoa; phylum Chordata; class Aves; order Passeriformes; family Pipridae; genus Neopelma; species Neopelma chrysocephalum. The sequence continues at coordinate 9,390,747 of NW_020897691.1, forward strand.
ATAAGCTTTAAATGTTTTGGGCACTTAATTCATACTGCAGAAGAATTGTACCTTGGTTCCTTAAGAGAGTTGAAAATACCTATGCATTTCTGTGTGGATTAGGAGGGAAAGGAAGTGCACACTGGGGTGTTGTGCCAAGCAGATGACAGGGAGAGTGGTTGCTGACACAGGTTCCTTTGTTGTACACAGCTAACACATCTCTCTGAATTCATAGTGCAGCAGATAGTTAACTTTTCACTTCCCTTCTAAAAGTGGGCAGCTGCTGTTATCGTTTGATCTCTAGGTCTTTATGCATGCAGTCACTTACTGGTGGTTTGTGCTTTGAAAAAATTGATTTTTCCACTGTGATTTTAGAGGTGGTAAAAAAAAGTAAAAAAAAAAAGTAGCAGGAAGCACATTACTGATCATTTCCTCACAGGAGCAGCAAGTTGGCAATTGCTGTTCATTAATTCTGTGCTGCACAGAGAATGTCCTTACATGTCACTTCTGAGAGATGATGGGTTTGTTTCCATAAATATAATCTAGCTCACACTAAGAGAGGAACTTGCTAATGCTGTGGGGCAGATATGTCCGAGAACCAAGCAGCACAGCTAAATTTACTGAAATGATACTATAGGGCAAGAGCCTGAATAGTGAAGAACAGTAGATGGTTAGCCCAAGCAGGTATAAATCTCCTGCCAGGCAGCACCAATAGCACAAAGGGACTGATCAGTTCAATCAGTTCAACAGATCAATTCTGGCATTGATTTGAACTTTACAGCTGTGTGGTGGGTTGACCTTGGCTGGTTAACAAGTGCCCACCAAAGCCACTCTATCATTCCCTTCCTCAACTGGACAGGGGAAAGAAAATATAAGGAAAGGCTCATGAGTTGGGATACAGACAAGGAGATACACCAATTACTATTGTGGGCAAAACAGATTTGACTTGGAGAAATTAACTGAATTTATTACCAATCAAAATCAGAATAGGGTAATGATAAGTAAAACATATCTTACAAACACCTCCCCCCCCCCTCCTTCCAGAGCTGAACTTTATTCCCAATTCTCTACTTCCTCCCCCTTAGTGGTACAAGGAAAAGAGATTATGGTCAGTTCATCACAGGTTGTTTCTGCTGCTGCTTTCTTCTCAGGGAGAGGACTCCTGTGGTCTATCTGTGAAATTCTCCAGCACAAATCCTTCCCACGGGCTGCAATTCTTCATGAACTGCTTCAAAGGGGGTTCCTTCCACGCGGTGCAGTCCTTCAGGAACTGGTTGCTCCTGTGCGGGTCCCGCATGGGGGCACAAGTCCTGCCAGCAAATGTGCTACAGAGTGAGCTCCTGTCTCCACAGGGCCACAGGTCCTGCAAGGAGCGTGCTCAAGTGCAGGCTTCCCACAGCATCACAGCCTCCTTCAGGTATCCAATTGCTCTGTTGTGGGGTCCTCCAGGGGTAGCAGATGGATCTCTGCTCCACCATGGGCCTCCAAGGGCTGTAGGGGCATATCCTGCCTCCCCATAGTCTGCACCACAGGCTGCAGGGGAATCTCTGCTCCAGTACCTGGACTACCTTCTCCCCCTCCTTCTTCTATGACCTGGGTGTCTGCAGAGCTGTTTCTCTCATATGTTCTTATTCCTATCTTCTTTGTTTGCAGTGGCTCTTGTGAAGGTTTTTTTCCCCGCTTCTTAGCTGTGTTATCCCAGAGGCTTTACCACGATCACTGATAGGCTTGGCCTTGACCAGTGGCATGTCTGTCTTGGAGCCATCTGGCGTTGGTTCTATTGGATACAGAGGAAGCTGTAGCACCCTCACTACCAAAACCTTGCCACACAAACCCAATACAACCTGGAAAAGCAGAAATTTTGTTACGGCTCTTAGCCTTGTCAAGGAAACTTCTCCATCTGCAGCAAGCCAAGACTTTTTAACAGGTCTCTCAGTGTTTCTTCCTTACCCACTGCAAAACTATGCCAGATAGTTCAGGTGGCAGACTCAGTACAGCCCCCAAAGTATCCATTTATCTTACTGTAAGTTATTTTGATGTCTGCACCACCATACTCATCTCTTCATAGTATTGTCCCTGCTCATTGCAGCGGGATTGGACTTTTGGGGTTTGGACAACCAAGATGACCTTTAAAGGCCCCTTTCAACCCAAATTGTTCCATGATTATATGATTATATGGTTGTGTTGTGCAGCACAAACATGTTCTTTACTGATGGGGAAAGCATGTGTGTCTGTGAGGAGTCACTGGATAAAGCTGGCAACTGTTAGCTACCCATGGTCCTTTCTCCCTAGAATGTTTTGGTTGCCTCCACAGCCAAGATTTGGGAAAGTGAGCTAGTATTAACCACTTCCTGCTTCACTGCATCTTCCTCCCACTTCATTGACCAGGTTTGGCAGACATCTAAATTTGCACTAGGCCATCACTCATCCCCAGTGGGCTCTTACTCTAAAGCTTTAGTGCCTATTCCAGGAATCACCACCTAGGTGCTAGCAGAGATGCTCTCATCAGGATCTGCAGCTGCCCCCCATGGCTGCTCTCCGTGGCCCTACACAAAGCAGTCTTGGCTCTGTCTGCTTCCTCCTACAAAGACGGACAAGGAGGAACTGACCTTTACATGCCCCAGCATAGTCCTTCCATTCAGAGGGGACCATCTTACAGATATGTTTCCTTCTCTCACCATCAAAGTATTCTTTCTGTTCACATTCAACTGACCTCACCAGTCTGTGTTTGGAGACAGGATTAGAACTCAGATAGTAATATTTCGCCCAACAGTCTTGTTCTTTCATAACTTCACAGACACAATATTCCTTTTCCTGTTTCCAAGCTCAGTTTCTCCAAAAATACCTCTGACCATTGCTACCTGAAATGCTGAGGTGAGAGCTGGCCCAGCTAGTAATTTCTCTTTACCTGCTGTCGTTGTAGCAGCAGAGATGCTGCACCTTTTGTCCATTCATCTCAAGCACATCTGTTCCCTGTTCAATCCGGAGTGGCAGGACTAAGTGCCCTGACTCTTCAGACATCACAAGAACCACTGAGCAGACTACCTTAATATCAAGTATAAAAAACCAGAATCCAAAATGATAACTGGTTTCTCAAAGCAACGTTGATTACATGGGGGTTGTGTAATCTGCTTCTTGACTTCTCAACGTCAGTGTAAAGTGAAGTCATGGGCTCAATGTGCCTACAGCTAAACACTGAATCTCATTTAACATTGCAGCACTGACTCTTCAGCCCCTTCTGAATTCTGGAAGGCCTCAGTTTAGTGAGTATGTGGATAGTCATAGTGGTTTTCAGTCTGGTTTTAAGAGACAACTGGGCCAACATGTCACCTGCCATAGGCAACTGACCTCCTGTCCCCTACCTTCTCCTGGGCTCTGGAACCTGCCTTTCTCTCCTGGTGACTGTCTTAGCTTGGCAAACAACTGAAAAGTGTTCATTCTCTTTCTTTGTTGTTTTGTGCTGGTTATTTGGGGTGGTTTTGTATTTTTCAAGTGAGGAATTTCTCCCGTTTTTAGCACACAGAACCAACTCTTTTAGGGGTCAGGCAAAAGCCAGCAAGAAGAGCCCAGACCTTGGTCCTAAATACAGTTAGATCTAGTTTAACTCCCCTGCCTCTGCTTGCGGAACAAGGGTTCTTTTTGGTGAGAATTGTAACTCCCATCCGCAACCAAGAGGGAAGGTCTCACCCATACAGTTGAGGTTTGTCCACACTAACACACAGTGACATGTGAACTCTGGAAAGGATCCCCTAAGCCTCATATTGACCTGGTTCTAGAGATAAGATGATGCCTTCCTGGCAGGACATGATGTGTCGTGTGTGCCAGTTATGCCTGGGTCACCCTGCTGTAACTGGCACATGGAGTAACCTGTCCTTCAGGAATGCCCTTCAGCCTGTCCAACAGAAAGAAAATTCTATTACATTGACATCAAGACTGGCATTCACTGCCAAGCCAGGTCTCTGAGAACATGTTCATCACCCAGCTCTACAATGGCACGTGTTCCACATGTCCAAGCTCACACAGCAACCTACTGTGAGCCCAGGTGTGTGCAGGGAGTTGTTTTACTTTTTCCATTTTGATATTACAGGTGTTACATGATGCCAACTTTACCTACTGTCTTTTGTGAGAATGGAGGGGAAATCCGCTTCCCTGTCATCAGGGTTTCAGCTTTCATGGCTGCAAAAGAGAAAGATGTCATGCCACTTCACACAGCAAATGCAGACAGCAGGACCAGAGGTGTTCTCCTTCAGATGCTGCCAGACCTGTCCAACCAGTTTGATCCACACCACCTCTGGCTTTAGGCTGGCTTGTACCCTTGTCAGAGAATCCTTGCTGTTAATATTTCAGTGGGGCTAAAACAGGCAAGCAGCTTCCACTAATACAGAATTTTTGCTGCACCTTTTCCAGGGATTTTATGTGATTAACACCATGCCTCAGTTGTGCTGGAGAAAGGGATGGACTCCTACCAGCTGAGCTTGGCCAGAAGGTTCCTGGACGTCCTGAAGTGATAATGTGTGGTCTCTTAAAAAATTTAATCCAAAAAATACAACAAAAGAGCTTGCACTGTCATGCCTTACTTAATAGTATTACTGAAGAGTAACTATGAAAAGAGCTACACTGTAATTACTAGATTCGTGTCCTCTGTTGCTCAGATGCTATTGCCTGATAACTGTGAGCTACACCTCAGAATTCTGAAGTTCCCCTGGCTCTACAGAAGTGCAACCAATGGCAGGATTAATGACTCAAAAAACAAATACTTGTTACGGTATGGTATTGCAATGGTAATTTATTTCCTTGCAGGTTTCTCATCATCTGAACTGCCTGCGAAGTCTCAGTACTCAGGTAGACACTTCTCAGTGCAAGGAGCTGGTAAGTAAGGGAAAGGCTGAACTTGAAAACCTCCCCTTGTGCTCAGATGTGCCACCCTATAAGGGTGAGAGTGAGGCCATGCCAGCAGCCAGAGAGAAACCCTCAAGCACACCACATAGATCTTGCCTCGTTAAGCAAAGTGCAAGGTGAATGTGAGGCTGGTCCAGCCTGAGACGAAAGGTGTGTGGAAAAAGCCAGTATTTTTTCAGTTCTCCCTGAAGGCCTTTTAATGACTTTGAAGTAACTTTTCTTGACATTAATTTTCCTTTTCCATCACAGCTAAGTAAAACGAAGACTGTAAAAGGTAAGACAGAACATTAGACTGAAAGATTTTTAGAAGCAACAGGAGACTTGTGGTTAAGAGTTATTTTGAGCTCCTACTGAGGAAGATGCCCCCTCAATGAAGGCAGCATAAGGTTTTGTTCTTAAAATCTCTCCTCTGATTATAAGTTAATTAAAAAGCTGCTGTTTGAATAAAAAAGAAAGAACCTTTGCTAGAGCTCAGTTTGCTATAAACTGTGTACTAAGGGTGCTTTGTTTTGGAGAGGGCTTAAGATAAGTTTTGATGAAGTTGAAATCTTATTATTTTAATAATTGGAAAATATGAGAATCAAACTTGTTTTCTTAATAGTCATAATGCAGAGATTTCTCACTGCCTACAACTTTATCTTGTTATATCTGAGGGGGCAACATTCTACTTTAAACATCTTTCATCCTTTCTTTCTGCACTCCTGCAAGGCCCAGGGTGGTTTTCAGTCTGTGTTAGAGTATCTTAGCACCCAACTCATATTAAGGCTTTGAAGCTCTTTTTGACAGCAGTTTCTTCCTGGTACAGTCGCCAACCTGCTCTCTCAAGAAGGAACTCTTTTGTCCCTATACCATTCAAATGTTTGAACTTCAGACTAGAGTTTGAAGCACCGTCCCCACACCAGGACATTTAAGCATGCTTCTGGGTGCCCAGTTCTGCCTCACAATCCCTCCTGAGGGACCTCTCAGTCTGCCTGGTTCCAGCATCTCTTCCCACTATAGAATAGCTTTAATGTACCACCACGAGTGCAGATCTGCATCGTTGAACTACAGTGTTTGTAAGGGGAAAACCACATCTGCTTGATTTGAAGGAAATTCAAGGGGTTTCTTCCAGGTCTCTGTAAAGACAAGTAGATATATTAGTGAGGCCTGCTGTCTCTTTCTCCCCTCTGATTTTGCTCTAAAGGTTCAGATCAACACCAGCGTGGATTTTGTTTCCTTCTGAGCAATGACACTGCCATCACCCGAGACCCATCCCAGACTGAAACAGTGGGCCACCTGCAAACCATCTCATTTTCAGCAGAGAGTTGTTGAGTTGTAATGACAGGTCATTGTCTCGGGTCAGGGAGGAAGAAAGTGACTGGACCAGCATGGTAGGGAATCCACACAGACACTGACAGTGCTTGGGGATGTAATGAATTTCATGAGCTGTAGGTTGACAAACTGTCACACTGCAGCAGGTCCATCCACTCACATTTTACAGCTAAGGATGTGACACAGTGAAACACGAAGCAGCTTGGCCAGAATCACCTGTGAAGCCTGTGGCAGACCTGTGAACATACCTTGGGAGATGCAGGTTGGTGTCACAAGGGCTAGATGGCCCCTTCTTGGAACATGATCAGACAAAAGTAATTTCTCCTGGTGCTGTGAGCAGGGTGGCTGGTGTCACTCTGTCACAGTGTCACTCTGCAGAACACAAGTGCCTCTGGGAGCTGAGAAAGAGACGGGATGAGCAGGGGCAATTCAGGGACAACAACAGAGGGAGAAAGATTCAGTTGGAGGCACAAGGGAATAAAGGCAACAAAGGAGGAAAGTCAGAAAGGAAACCGAAGAGGAAACAAATCATATACAAAGTGAAGGAGCTTGAAACAATCAGTCAAGGAATTTTTTAAGCAATCATCTTGTGGCTACCTATGCTGTGCTTAGGGTGTCTGATTTCCCAGTTTGACAGGCCTCAGGAGTAAAGAATGAAGAGGGCTTCTCTGAGATAAGAGGTTTTTACCTTTTCACAAACCATCAAACTAATGGGAAGGAAGACTAGCCAACCTCCTGCTAACACCACCGTACAAATCTGGGGAGCGAGAACAGCTCTGCTCGACACAGTCTGAGCATGCCTCACTATACTCCACCAGGACTTAGGTACTGATCCCACACTGCCTCACCACTGACCGTTCAGACTCCAAATATACAGCAGAGGATCCTCCACTATCCTTCATCCCCCTCCTTTCTATGCCTAACTGAGACTAGATACAAATCTGCGCTTACGTACTTTTATCTACATGTGCAGTTTTCTGCAGGTAGAGGTTAAGACAAGGGCTTAAGAAGCATCAGTGTCCCTTCACTTACTCACTTCAGTAGGTTTAACATCACAATATTAAATGCCACTCCGCGGTGCAACCTTATGCACAGAGAAGGCACTGCCTTTACCCAGACAGAAAGCTCAGTAGGGAGCATCCTCTTAGCACCTTGCACTTGTGGGCAATACCATGAATGGCAAAATTTCTGCTTTTCCCAAAGCACTGGCAAATTCTACACCACATGAGACTTTTCTGCATTGCCACATTTTTGAGCTGGAGCCTTAAATTCTATAAAAGATCATATTTATTAAAATAAAGATCACAGTTCACTAATGATTATTCCAAATATCCGTATGCCCCAGGCTGGTAGCAAAAAACAGATTACTGTGGTTTTAGATTAAACCCTCATTTTAAGAACAAAAGCCAGGGGAAGGAAGGGGCTGCCATACTCAAGAAAGGAGTCTGTCTTTAGCTGTGTGTCAGCTTCTCACAGCTCAGTGTCTGAGCTCCTACACTATTGGAACCAAGGAGGGAGAAAATAAGCTCCAATCGATTATTTTTCCTTGATCTGAATGAACTCTTTTATATGTTTGTGCCTGTTGAAAGTTTATTTCAATTCCCTTCTCCAACCCCTCAAGGCAGTACAGAGAGGATGAAGTAACAATAAAATGATTCATTAGAATTTGGCTCTACTGTACAGGAAAAAAAAAGCAGTCAACCTGAGCAAGAGTGCAGTTGTGACAAGTAAATGTATACATGCTATTTATTGCAAAAGACCATGCAACTGGACAGTGCTTAGTTTGCTTCCCCTGACTGACAGATCCTTGGTGATCAGTAAGAGCATTGGTATACAACAACATGAGTTTGAATTAAAAAAAAAAAAGAAGAATGCATCCTAAGTCCATAAGAGCAAACTACATCGGGAGATGAGCGAACAAAAAAAGGCTGTTCTGCAAGATTTCCTGTTCCGTGATGCATGGGTAATTGACCTATATTTATGACCCCATTTTTCTTTCAGGTTTGTAGCTGTACTGCAAAGACTCTATCCTTTGATTGAAAGTCTGAAGGAGTGGGAATGGCCAATGCTGGGTACAGACTGAGCCTTGAATGAGGTGCATGGCTTCCTAACATGCATGCTTTCTAGCTTTCACATGGCCTTAAGCCTGAACCAGACCTTAAATGCTGCTCTTCAGCAAAGAAGACATAGAAAGACAAACAGCCTGCTCCCTCAGGCACGTCTTTGTGAACTGCACTCAAACCTGAGCTGGCCAGAGGCTGGATGGGCTGTTGCTGGCTGTGGTGGTGAACAAGCTGTGGTACAGCAGGAGGACCTCTGCGGTTCTGCTCCTACCATTAACAAGGGAGAGGGGAGTGACTGACAATTATGAAGCTGCCTCTAAAAATCATGTGTTTCACAGGCTCTTTACATGGTTTGTACTGAAATAAGCTGCACCTGCTTTGTGCACTGCTAGAGCTGTAGGGTTACAAGGTACTTCTGTTACACAAAGAACAGTGGGCCAGAGCTATGAGATCATATAGTATATATGAGCCGCTACAGGCACGCACCTCTTAATCTTTTCCCAACAAACAGATTTTCTAGCACATTCCCTACAACACCAGGCCACAGACAAATTAAAGTCCACCTTCTAAACTTTTCTTTACAAATGGGATTATGACTTCCTTCTTCAAAACCAAAGTGCTTCTCGAAGTTAATCTCTAACATGATGCTGTTATTTCTTCAGATTTTTTTTTAACTCAAATTAATCCTTGCATCTGCTTCTCCCTGCTCTAAACTGCCCAAGTTGGTATCTGCTTCACTATCAAGAACACAGCCACATGCTCCAGGGAAAGAAGTACAGCTTCAGTCATCCTTTTGTCAATGCAAAGGGAGTTTCCTGCATGAAGACACCACTCTGGTGCTGGTTGCCAGCACTCTAATTGTTTCAGCCAGTTTTACATAACTTGCTCTCTGCTACCACCCATTGCCTTCTCAGCTTCACTGTTCTTTGAGCTACTCTCAATTCATGCATATGTGCTTGATTTAATTTTCTTTGTACAAACCGGATTAGCTTGGGTTCTTTCAAAAGTGGTACTTAGCACTGCAGAAGCCGTTTCTTGCTATGAAGGTGCATGTGATACTTTTATGGGGGAACTGTGCCAATGACCTGATTTTACTACCTTGTATCTGTTGTGGTTTCCACACAGCATTGAGCAATTGAAACGAAACACCTAAAGCTGTTAAGAAATTGAAAAACAACTTACGGCTTCTTTTTAAACTTAGACAGACCCAAGTGTAAGGATCAGCTGCAGTTACTCACACAGGGCACTATTCAATTACTTTTTAAGTCCACATTTTCCAAGAGATTTCTTCAAAGATATAAGGTTTAAAACCTTACAGTACAGTAAATTTTAAATGTTAAATTAACATATTTGCAAATGTTGGCCCTTCTCTCTGGGACAGTTTGCATGTACGTAAACATCTACATCCATAAACTGCAGCAAAACTGTTTCTACATGCAAACAAGGTAGTTTGCACGCACAGAGGTAGCCAGATGGAGTCTGTCTATCCCCATAATAACTAATCTCCCATATAAAGGTCTGTTTTGATAGAATAATCAAATCATTTGATTGAAAGGGTTCTCTGTAGGTCCAGCCTCCTGCTCAAAGCAGATCTAACTTCAAAGCTCAATCAGGTGGCTCTGGGTCTGTCCATTTGAGTTTTGAAAATTTCCAGTGATGGACAATTCACAATCTCTCTGGGTCCTGGTCTAAGTCCTGGACCATTTTCATGGTTATTTTTTTGAGATTTTATTTCATGTATGCAGCTGGAATTTCTCTCAATGCAATTTGACCGTTCTTTCACTGGGCACTTCTAGGAAGAGTCCAGGTGTCTTCCATATGGCCCATCACAGGCATGGAAGTCCACAGCTTAACCACCCACCTTTACCTCCTCTTCTACAGGGAGAATAGTCCTAGCTCCTTACAAGCGACATGCTCCAGCCCCATCACCATCCTGTAGCCCCTCCACTGGACTCTATTTCGTTGGCATCTCTTGTACCGTGGGAGCCCAAGCTGAACACAATACTCCAGGAGGGGAACCAACCACCTCCCTCAGTCTACACATTGACTCGTGATTCCAGGTTTTCACTTTTCACAGCTGCTCCCAGGCCCTTTTCTGCAAAGCTTCTTTTTATCCAGCCTATCTGGCCTCAATTTGGTTACGCAGATGCTTTGAGAGACTTTGGCTACAGCCAAAGAAAGTTACATCCACTATTGTCCTCAGAGCCATGATAGAAGGTTATCACATTGGTCAGCCACAATCTGCCATCCTATGCTGGTTGTTCTGATCACCTTAATTTATCTCACATCATTAGAAATGGCTGCCATGAGGACTTGCATCAAATTTCCCAGGGACTGAGGTGAGACTGACTGGTCTGTAGCATGCTGGACCCTCTTTTCTCACCTTTTTAAAAGCTAGACATAATATCAGGAACGTCCCTTGATCACCATGACCTTTCAAATAAGCCTGACAGCAGACCTTGCAGAAAAAAAGGTGAAGAAGAAGCAGTACCTCAAGTCTTTCTTTCTTTACATGCATTACTGGGTCACCTACTCTGTTCAACAGCAGACTCATGTATTATTTTTTCATGTTTCTTTACTGTTGCCACACTTGTGCAAATCCTTCTTGCTGCCTTCACACCCATTGCTAGCTTCAGTTACAGCTAAGCTTCGATGTCCCTTGTACCAGCTCACAGAAATGTTCCCATCTTTTATGACAGGGCTCTGGTTGTTAATTGTAACAGACATCTGAGGCGGGGTACTCAACTACATTAGGTCCTTCAGGGAGAAGCCTAGTGTGAAATACTATGGTATGAATTGTACAGTGAAACAAGTATTCAAGAGAGCTTAACTTGTCAGTTATATTTAAATAACTCTAACAATGGAAAACAAGACAGAATTTTGACAAAGACAAAAAAATAATCAAGACTGTTATTTTTTTTCCTTTGTTGAATTATAAACCATCTGACAACTTGGGTTGACACTCAGTAACCTAATTCAGTCAAGTCTTAGACTTTAGGATTCATCATCAGGAATTGCAAGTTCTTTTGGGCTTAGAAGAATTCTCAATTGCAGACTGAACTAACTCTGAAAAAAGCATTTTTCACGAAAACCCCTCAAACCCCACAGAGTTTCCTGAATTTGTCTAAATGTTAAGATTTTTGGTTCAAGAAGTCTCAAAGACACAATTTAGCCAGCATAATAGCTTTATTTTACAATTTGAATTATACACAATTCAGTAAAAGCTCACAGGAGGAACAGCACGGAGACTTACCACTTTTTGGTATTTCCTTTAATTAGAGCCAAAGTGCAAGGCTTACCATTAACTCCCAAGGTAAGAGGACACACTCCTCTGTTAACAAATGTCATGTTAACACTCAAAATATGTAATTAGTTTTTGAAAAGGCCGCATCTTCAAATGTAATTAGGAATAATTTAATAAACTTTTTGTTTCTTTTGGTATGATAAATTGCCACATATCTAACAGCTAACAGGTAACGGAACATCATGTTTTCCAAGACATTTAAAAAAACCAAACAACACTGCCTCTGCTTTATTCCACACACCTTAAAAATGAATGCCAGAAAACAACTGTTCCCAGGTGTTCATGTGGAATTTTATTTCCTTCAGATATGCTGTTGCTCTTAAAAAAAGAAAAAAAAAAGGGGGAAAAAAAAAAAAGAAAAAGTAAAGAAAAAATCCCAAACCAAACTTTTCATATATAGTATCTTGAGGAACAGGTTCCCCTATCCATAAAGGAATTTTTTACACAGGCTGTATCATGTAACATTGTTGCTATTTGAAGTCTATGGCACATGGACTTTTTCCAGTGAAAAAAATTCTCCTGTGTTCAGCTGCTACAACATGGCACAAAGTTAAAAGTTAACAGCATGACCAAATATTTTGATGCTTTTTTGCTGGCTATTTTGGGGTGCACATAAATAAAAGGCACACTTTTTCTCTCCTCTCAAATCATTTATGTAATGTACAAGCCTAAGTTGCCAGCACTGCTCCAGGCCTGCTGGCCAAGTGCAAAAAAAAGATTTAAGTCAGCTTCCAGTGATAGTAGCAGCTTTCTATGCTTAACCAATGGCTTTAGTTTAGCATGCTACTTCCACTGTGGTGATCACTGATGACAGGCCAACAGTGTTCCTGAAAAAAAAATTACAAAGTCTAAAAAAAGTTAAAATTAAATTATTTATATTCACTTACATGTCTGGTTTCCAAATGCGTTCACAATGTTCTGAAAGTGCACATTTTGAAGTCTTGTTTCAGTATTACAAATGTCCATGACCTATATATTATAGCAGCGCCATGTACAGTATTGTTAAAGAACTGTCAACGTTTCCATTACTGACCCTGTTTTGCAAAAGTATCATGAAAATACAAGAGTTTGCTCTTAGCTAGAACTTAGTGTCTGTAATGTTTCCAGTATGGTATTTTAAAATATTTGCATTTAATTCTGTACAGCAGTCAGAATCCGAAAAGCAGAGGGTTAAGTGGTTTCACTTTTTGGCGCTCATTTTTACTTAACAAGAATTTTCAAGAATGAAAGTAAGCTTACAGCACATGAAGAGCCCTCAATAATCAAAGCTCCACAAAGCATTACCACACTGTTAAAAACTTAAGAAAACCCATTAAAAACTTCAGAAAACCCAATAAGATTTAGTTAATGATTTGTGAATAAAATTACTTTTCGTGATTTAACAACAGATAACATTGATGAAATTATCATACATAAAAACAGCTTAGGTCTTAACATCAATGGTCTGACCAACATTTAAACAAGAATATTCTGAGTTAAGTCTAGTGCTAAATTTAGCTCCTAAATATGGCTAAATTTAGATTTAAGAGTTTAGATACTCTTAATTTGATATGCCTTTACAAAAGTTAAAGTCCAACTTTCAGAAGAGTCTGTAAAAGAGCAGTTTCAAGTAAGTCTGGAGTAATTAGGTATTGTGGCTAGAGTTACCATAAACATGTACTACGTGCTGACTTGATAAAATTGTGTTAAAAGATGTGTGAGTTGAACCAGTACCTTTGAAGGTTTTTGCTTTGGTTATCTTTAAAAAAAAAAAAAAAAAAAATCGGACTGTTAAAATAACAGTGCAAGTTCACTATAAAGCCACATGCCTCTTTCTTGATGTTCTCCTATCAACTGGTTTTTATTATGCCCACTGCCAGCAATGGACACTCAGCTTGGAAAATCCAACTCCTGCTGTAAAAGGTTTGGCTGAACCAAATGAAGATAGTAATTCTGATATCAGACTCAAATGGGAACACACTATTTCATTTAGTTCTTGTAAAGAATATTTAAATGCCTTCTCCACCTACAGTCTTTTGAAACACAAGGCACAAGAGTAGGGAGTGGACATTCCAGCAAAAACTGATTGTCTGAAATTAATAGTCCACAGCAGTCTTCTAGTCCAGCACAATGAAAGATTTTTTGTTGTCCAATTCTATGCCACGTCTTCCAGATAATCTGCAACGTCACTTAACTGAGAAACGGTAAGGTCTTGTGTGATGCTTTCAAGCTAGAAAACAAATGAAATTGCAAACTCAGAAACCACAAAAACAGTATTATGTCATGCAGTCCTTCATATAGCAATCTATCCTTTTGGCCTCAAGCTCTTTCAGCGAGATTTCATAATCCTTTAGGAGATGCTCAGACAGATCTTGAGATAATGGGGTTAAGACTTCTGTAGGCTGGCTACTAAACCAGCCTCAAATACATTTTATGTGCCTAGAAAGAGACAGTGAATTGTGCTACTGAACAACTGTTGTGGGGTTGTTTTTTTCTTTAATCATTATAGTATCTAACTTGGCAGGGATACTAGGTGTAAAAATACAGAATGCAACAAATAATACAATCTTAACATGTTACCTAGTAATGTAAGATAATGGTACATTACTTCACAGAAGGCTAAAAATAAAGTCAAGACAAGATAAGAAGACTATCAAGAACAACAGTTTTAAAATAATCATACTTTATCACTGGCATTTGACTCTTCTGTTCCCACAGAAATTTCATCTATTTCTTCACCGATACTGATATCGCTTTTTTCTGAGCGGTGACTAGTACTAAAGAGAAAGAAAACCAAAATCATAGAAATAAGACTTCCTTTTCAAACATCCAGGTATGACATTCACTTTATACCTGACATTTGATTGGGATTTCATTTCCTAGCAAGTTAAATATGTAGTTACTTAAAACCGCATAACAACTAATGGCTTTCTACCTCGATGAAACCATGATAAATACTGAGAAGTACTTGGGCCTCTGTCATGGAGTTTACAACACCAATACCTTAACATCATAAGGATGAGGTTGGTAAGTATTTATTACTGAGCATCCACAATGCTTTACTTTCCAGTTAAATATTTCCGCATGTAACAAAATCATTGACTAATAGCATTAATTAAAGTGTTAAAACACTGTTAAGTCCATGGTTAAGGAAAAAAATCTCAAATCCCTTTCCCAAAAAATGAACAAAATATTGTCTTAAAGTTAGCACTAGGTTTTTAAGGAACTCATTATCCCTATACAAAAAGTGACCTGTTTGTTGGTTTTGGAACTTGTAATTAAATCTCTTAAAATAGCAAATTGAAGTTTAAAGGAATGCCGAAATACTGACAGACTCCAGCAATAGTGACTGTCTGAAATACTGTGAAATAACTCAAATATGCTAGTGGGTACGCTTGTAATGCTACTGAGGTATCATCCTTCTCTTACCTGTTGAAGTCATCAGCATATTCATCATCATCTCCGTTTCCTAAATAAGTTTCAAAAGCTATTAATCAAACAAGTTTTCTTTTTGGGAAATGCAAAAAAAAGAATCTATTCCTGCACCAAAATACATGGTTTGATGACCAGCAAAAGTGGGAGTAGATTAAATTACTCGTGCAGACTAGAAAGATATCTGTCCTTAATTAATCTCAATACTGTTAACATTAACTGTTTCAAAACTGAACATACATTTTCAGGATGCTGACTACATTGCTGAACACAAAACTTAAATACTTGGCAGCTCTATTTTGAAAGAATGTTGACTGTTCTATCACATCTTCTTCATATTGCACCTAAAGCTAACAAGGCAACTTTCAAAGATGTGGAGGGCAAATAAATATGCAACTGAAAACCAGTAATACTTATCAGGCTATCTTTTACCACAAATATAAACCCACTCTTTTTGTAGAAACCTAGACAACAAAATTTATCACTTGATATTAGCAAATGTTTGCACAAAATGAATCATTTTTTTTCCATGTGTAGAACACTAATCCACAAGACACGAGTTATCCCTTTTCTGTATTCCTTTAGATCACATCTTGCTCTTAACTCCAGTCAGCTTCACAATGGTGTCAAAGAGAATGTCAGAAGTAAAAGCTGAAGATTTTAGTTCAATGTGTATTTCAGTTTCTCAGATTGCTCTAAGAAGCTGGGCCAGAATTTACAGTCAAAAATATCAGAGCTTCCTAACATTTATCAGTTACTTACCTAATTCTAGTGATCCCAGTTTTGCATTTACCAAACGCAGGTCTTTCAAAACAGAGCTTTTCTTCAAATCTGTAAACAAAAGCATTTATATCAGAAATCTGACTTGTGACTCTTCAATAAGATCCCACTTAAACATACCAATCAACCATTTATAACAACTGCTCTTTTATAACAACCTTATATACTTTTATAGTATCAGTTGTCAGTTGTCATGTCAAAACCAGTATGTGATCAGTCAGTGAAGAAAGCATTACTATAAAGCACATTACAACCAGAAGGGGGCCACATACTCTATCACATTTCCATCTGAATGTGGAGCTCACTCATTACAGGAAATATCTTCTACAATCATCAAAAGACAAAAACACATGAAAACTTACTATCAGACTCCTTTATCAAAGGTGCACCAGTCAGGGAGCTTAACCCACTTTTTAGAGGTGGTGCATCAGAAAGGGATGCTAGACCTCCTGCTTTACTGGCTTCAGTTTTCCTAAAACAAACCAAACAAATAAGTACTCCACAGAGCTGTAAAATGCGCGCAGTTAATTTCTTTTCTATTATTAAATTGTCATAAAACTAGAACAGCAATATTTCAGCAAAAAAGAGCAAGGGGAGAGGACTATTCATTCTGCTATCTTAAAAACAGTAGGCAGTTTACTGGCACAAGTGTCAAGCACAACATCCACTAAGAAAGTCACTTTCTCACCCATGCAAAGACTTCCTCCTGTCTTCTCTCACAGATAGAGCTCCTGCACCTTCATCAGCATCACTATTTTTATCAAGGGACCTTTCATTATCCCCACATGTAAATGCAGCCAAAAGAAGAAAGATTCAGGTATAAATCAGAACTTTAGTTTGTTTTACAACTAAAAGATATTATGTCTGATGAAGATATTAATTCTAAGAGCAATCAGAATGAAAATCTCTCACTTACAGGAAGAAACATCTCATTATCACATGTTTAAGTTCACTTGGTTACTACCTAGTTCAAATCCTACTTGCAAGCAAAGGATGAAGAAACACAAATTAAGAGACCAAGACTTTCAAATTTAGTATTGCCAGAATATTGCTACTGTGATTCCATTCCTATAATAATGGACAACATGTAAATCACTTGTTGTATCTAGATCACCAAAACATCACATGTAGCATCACACATTAAAATGCTTCAAAATTTTGAACAACAGGTCAGAGATCTAGAGCCAATGAGTACTTGGATCATCTCTCATACTCTCATTAGTAACTGCTTGCTCCCTTCCTCTCCAGTGCACTCATCTTACAGGAATGGGCAAGGCTCCCACGAGGAAATTACCTTGTTGCAAACCAAGCGATGCTGGTGCCTCTCCTACTTATTTACCCCTTGGGACTCGGGCACACCAGCACAAGGTACCACAGAGGAATTTCGCCTGAAGAGTATGTTCTTTTTTCTCCTCTAGAGGAGTTGTCAGGAGGGTAGAAGTGAAAGATTCAGCAGAGACAGCTTAGTTACAATCAGATTCTAGCTCATGTTATTAACACATTCAGCAAACCTTATTATGGGACCTTACTAGAATACATACATCATAATAACATCATGCATTACAAATTACTACCTGGTGGACTGTGACTCTACTACAGACACATAAAATTCAGAAATCATTTTTTCTGTAGGGAATTTCCCTACTAGGAAAAAAAAATCCTTACTTTAAAAAATAATTTAAGAGTCTCTTTCTTGGATGGTCTTTTAAAAGAAATCCAGTTTACCTAGTTTCAACATGAATTTTCTTTCTTGTCATATGAAAATTCTCAAACAATAAGAAATGGGTAAATATTATTATGCAGGAGTTTTTCCAAACTTTTCTAATTTTCCCAATTTATCATTTAAACCACCTGCTATGATGCTTATTTTGGTTAAAGGCTAGTTAAATGAGCTCTTGAGTAAGGAGGAGTAAATGCAATCAGATACAGGTGTAATCTTGATATTAAGAATAAGAAAAAGAGAAAATAAATACCATACAATATTTTCCAGACAAAAATCACTGCTCTTTGAGGAAAAAAAATGTGCTTCAACTAAAGATGTATTACAAATAATTGTTCTCAAAGAGTCCATTAATTTACTAGAAAGAGACCTAGTCTACGTGGCATGATTGCTTTGTGCTGTACCAGAAGGATCTCATTCTAAGAGTAAGCATCTACTGAAGTAATAATACAAAAAAGCTTACGCTGGTCTGCCCACTATCAACATAGTTGGGGGGGAAGCCAACATGAGGGGAGCCACTTCCAAACTGACTTACAAATGATTCTGCAATGTCTTCTTAATCTCTGCTAAAATGGAGCAATTCTCTGATTACTTGAGCACAGCAAAAAGAACACCATGAAATAATCCTGCAGCGTTTCTCAATAGTGATATCTAAACTAGGCTTCAAGATAATTCAACATGATAACACAAAGATAGGTTTTTCAGTTTTGTAACAAAGCTGTTGTATAGCTCCTGTTTCAAACGATATTTTTCAGTCATCAGACTCCACAGATGAACAACAAAAAATGGACTTCAGATGCATCTCCAAAATTGGCATATGCAGAAGAAATGACACTTCACTGAAAATTTTACTGCACACAAAAGGTGTTGTAACGTGAAGAAGAAACCCTCAGCTGTGAGAAACTCTTATTATTATTACAGTTTATGGAGCCAGTTTACACTGATTTTTGTCCTCCTTACAAAACCATACAGATAATTAAAGCACTACCCCTGTCACTGTCCACTTCTTTTAGTAGACATCACCACTGCAGCTCTGTTGCAAGAAGAAACACTGATGCCTGTGCTTCATACCTGTTCATTCCACCAAAGAAATAGGCTGGGAATATTTTATAGCCTCACTGATGCACCTTGAAGTGATATAGGTTTTTCCACTCAAGGTACATCCCAAGAGATCCCAGAGGACATTGTGCATTTCAAAGAATAGTCAGAGAAACGCACATTTCAGAAAAAAATGTTACAGAATAGATCTAAACACTTGCACTTACACGTGCAAATAATCAAATAACAACTAGCTCTCAAAGGTCTGCAAGTATCCTGAGGACAAAACAAACCTGGTATTATGTAGAACATTCATGTTACCTACCAGCCATAAGTTCTTTCTGGTTTGGGTATAGGATCATCAAAGAAAGAGTCTCCTTCTACATCATCTTCATCCACAGCTGCATCACTTTTTTCTTTGGTATTCAAGTCTTTGTTTTCTAGTTGAGGATCTAGTTTTGCTTCATTAGGCAGAAAATGAATGCTTCTTTTGCTTGCTTCCCCTGATGAGACACTGGTATCACTCTGAGTGTTTTCAGCAGCCTTGAAAGATAAAGAATGAAAGGAATAAGTATTTATGTCTGGTAATACTCTAAGTGGTAATATAAACAGACAACATATAATATATAACTACCATCACTTTTTAAAATGTTAGCTCAAATTCCTGAGAAGTACTAATAAAGTTATTAGTATCATCAAGAATCACATGGGAGAAAAAAAAATTGTTTTATCACTTTAGAAAGTGTTTATTGTTGTTGCCATAAAAAACTTCTGTTCCATCCTGTGCACTGCTATGCTACCTAGATCACTCCTACTATAAAAGCAAACCATTTTAAAAGATCTTGGTTATCAAATAAAGAAATGTACAGACAGATTGACTCTTATGCTTTATTCATGTTATTTTTCAACTTATCTATAAGCAAATATTCTTAATTACAGCCATTGTCTTCAAAAGAAATGCAAATTACTCTTAACTTCCATATTAAATGGTAATCTCTGCAATATAATACTAGGTTTTAAAGTGATAAGCATAAGAAAACTGCAGTTACTGATATATTCTCCTTTCAAATACTAAAAAATAAATGACACAAACGAGATAATTTAAAAGTACATAACTTCCAGTCTTTGTATCATGCTCATGGCTCAGACCTACAGTCTAGAATGTAAGGACAATTCCATATACTAACATCAACTCATACAACTCAAGTTGTAACTTTGCAAGGCTCTGTGGTCCTAAGAACAATATTCAGATTTACCTAGATAATCAAGCTGCTGTGAAAGAAAAATATTTTTATTTTTAAAAAATAGTATTTTTCTACCTAGCAAGCAATACTGCTATTTTATCTTCTCCTAGACTTATTAAAATTAAACCAGTAAGAAGATTTATTACATTAACTTCTTTTTTGCACACTAATAACAGCACAGTTTTGAAACAAAACCAACAGTATTGTTTAATGTAGATACCTAACAGGTATGTAGGTTGTAATGTCCCAAGTGTTTCTTTATCAGTCATCAACTTTAATTCAGAAGACTGAAGTAAAATTTTCAAATTATAGGCCATGAGAGTTAAAATTACCTTGGTAGGTCTTTTTCATACCAAGGCCATTTTATCTCAGTCACAGAATCACATTCAATTGTTGGCAGCAGCTCAGTTCTTCTAGGGCAAGAAGAAGTACTCAAACCCATAAGCGGTAGTAACAACAATATTTTAATTTCATATCCTAGAGGAACAGAATTGTTGAAAATTAAGAGCTTAATGATAGCCTGACTAGAATAAAGGGGAAGCTACAGCTACTTCTCTGTTCTGGGCCCTGAGGCAGCAAGCTGCTACTATGTCATCTGAGAACCAGCAAGCACAACAGTTGGTCTTTGCTTGAATTCATATATAAAAGGTTTGCTAAAGTGAAATATATACTTTCAAATTGCAGATGATTTAAGTGAATGCCACCATATCTGCAGTTTCTTAGGAGTTCTCTCTTATCCTTTCATGTATGTCATGAACCTTTTCATTATATAAAAACAATCCTACCTTATTTGGTATAGAATGTGTACTTGACCTTCCATCAGATGATTTTGATGTGGGGCACTGGCTATCACTTAGAACTGGAGCCACCTAAAAGTTTCACATAAACACTTATTAAAAAATACTTAATTTTGTCATAATTCCATCCAACAAGAAACCATCCTCACTTGCACAGTATGCAAACTGTGACATTGTCTGTGGGAAGATGACTTGGCGCAAAATAAGAGATAACTGGGAAGTTATATTCACATTCTAACAGAAGTTACAACAGTATGGAAATCACAGGGTGAAACGCAGTTGGCATGCACGAAATACATAGCACAATGATTGCCCACACAACACAGCCTGCAACTCCAAGTGCATGCTAAGAGCGATGAAACAGAGGGTGCAGCAGAGTGGAGATGCTGCGGTCAAGCCCTGTTGTAACCTTTGTAGGGAGGGGAACTCGATGGTACCATGTAGCTGATAAATTACATAGCAGCTGTCAACCAAGGGAGAGAGGAGATGTCGTCTTGCTGCTGAAGCAGCAACTGTGGCAAAATCACTCTCCTTGGATGAACTTGGTTCATTATAATCTAATTGTAATACTAAGTCCATCTCAAAGTCACCCTCCTCCAAGGTACAACCACCCCTCGCTGAGCATGCGCTCCATATTTTATTGACTAAAGAGCAAAAGATAAAATCTTACACCAATCAGTAACAAAAGGGTGTAGGACTAGAGTCACTCAAGCTCCACCTAAATGTAAAGTAATAGTATAAAAGTAAACTAAGAACGGGGAGAAGTTAGGGAAGACTCCACCATAATTTCTGGGATCAGTTGATGGGCTGAACCTGTGTTTTCCCCCATTGGGTAAGAACCATATTCTACGGGTGCTAAGTGATTATTTCGAGCTAGCTTTTGTTGGTGATTAGAGCTTGTCGGTGTCACGCTTTAAATATGTTTTTACAGTCACTTGGTTAACATGAGCAATCTTACAACATTAACCTGTCACAACTTTCTAAAATCAGTGTTTTTATTAATAAAGTGTGTTATTCCATAAACTGTTTAGCATGAGTCCTTCAAGGGTGCTATCAGTCACCAACAGCAGATAACATATTCGACTAAGAGTGAGGAGATCCAGGAAAGTGTCTCCAAATTGTAATAAAGGATTTGACTCCAATACACTGTTGGTGTGTGTCCCTGAACAAGTCAGTCAAACCGCCCTCTGATCCAGTAGGACTGTTCAGGGGAGCCCCAATAATGGGACAATGACAGACTGGTGCGGCACAAGGGTATCAGCTTTCCTGGGGTGCTGACAGACTGATCAAACATCAAGGGCTTGAGGAAACACCCCTTTCATGTGACAGAAAATTGCTATGTCAAGAACTCAATGACAACTACTTCTGAATTTAAGCTTTCATTGGGGAACTGAATGCATCTTGGGTATAAAGAACTTTGTTTTGAGTCACAATCAAATGCTATTGGTTGGATTTCATTAATTTAATTAAAACCCACTGTAGGCTTTTCAGGTCATATTAAAAGTATGCCAAAGAAAATACGTACAGATAGAAGTGTTATCAAATCACACTAGCAACTAGAAAATAAGTGAATCACAGCATTACAGAATCAACTAGGTTGTAAAAGACCTCTGAGATCAAGTGCAACTTTTGACCCAACATCACCTTGTCTACTAGACCATGGCACCAAGTGCCACATCCAGTCTCTTCTTAAATACCTCCAGGGACAGTGACTCCACCACCTCCCTGGGCAGCCCATTCCAATGTCCAATCACTCTATCTGTAAAGAACTTCTTCCTAATGTCTAACAAATCTCCCCCTCAAGCAGCTTAAGACTGTGCCTTCTTGTCCTACAGCTCGTTGCCTAGGAGAAGAAACTGATACCCACCTGGCTCCACTCTGTGCTACTATGTTTTAGCAGAATATTAGTAAAGAGTACTAGGGTGGCATTAAAAGTAGTAGAATCGTCATAATGTTTATTTCTTATCTCTCTGATAAGTTAAGTTGAAGGCATAATATAGTAACAACCTGAAACACTGTAATATAACAATAGCCAGGTGTTCTAAATTTCAGTTTATTTTTCATCATTGGAATGAAAATAAATAAAGAATTATAAAGAAAGAAAGAAATTACATGTTAATACTACTTACTTCCCCACTGCCTGAAATCTTTTTCTGCTGACACTTCCTAACAACCTCCAACAACAGGGGACCACCCACAGTACCTTCTGCTTCTGTAATTCCCAAATCTCGAGCTAAGTTTTCTCGACCATCAAGGCCATTTAGCTGAAGGAGAATTAAAAAAAGAATCACAACATAGAAATAACTGTCAGAAAACAAAATATATATTGTAATATAAAAAAGCTTTTTGGTCTTATTAAACACAGCTTATATTTTGACTAAACACTGATTATTTAAGACTTCCTGTTGCATGTGGACTAAAGTAATAAAATCATAGAATCACTTCGGTTGGGAAAGACCCTTAAGATCATCAGGTCCACCACTAAACCATATCACTAAGTGCCACATCTACACATCTTTTAGATACCACCTATTGCATAATTTACTTCTGATCTGTACCTGAACTTGTCACAGATCATGCAAAGTTGTCTTAAATATGCAAGAATCTGTCATTAGCATGCTATCCCTGTTGGTCCCTCACAGCTGAACTATACTTTTTGTCAAGTATATCTGCACAAAGTCCTTTGTTTTACTGAAATTTCTCTTAGAGTACATTACTGACATTATTTTAATTTTCATGCAACAATACTAACTTATTATTATGACATAGTAAAGTTAGTGGCTAAAAATGTTGCAGGAATGTTCTGTTGCATATGCTATTATATGAATCCACAAAAATTGTTAACTTGGTAATTCATAATTATCAAGCATTGATTCTTAATAAAGGGAAATACTCATATTAGCACACGTTTCTGAAAAATGTGTCTTTATGACAATAAGTAACTTTTACAGACTAAACATAAAAAAAATTATTTATTATAAAAAGAAGCAAGTGGCTTAAATAAATCTGCTACAGTTTTTCCATTTATTGCCATGCAGTCCAAACAGTCAGCAAAGCATACAAATAAAACCAGTACATCTTACTGTGCTTGATTCAGGCTGAAAAACAGCCAATGTAAAATCAAGATTGAAAAACCGCAGAAATTCCGCAACAAGACCTGCTACCAAGCGACCTAAAAAGGAAATAAGAGTAAAAATACACCAGACAGAATTCTTACTTCAAAGATTTAACATTAATATGGTTTCAGTATGAACATAATTTAGACATTCAGCAAACTAGTACCACATAGCAAATTTGTATATGAACTCCAAATTATCTGACTCAGCCACTACATCAAAATCATTTAAGTCAATAATACTTCAAGAGCATAGAGATTACCTACAAAATTCATGTGTAAGATTTTTTTTTAAACTATTCAGCTGTTTAAAAACCAGCATTTTGACATTTCTCCTATGTGTTTATTCACTCCTGCACCTCTAAAGTCAGTTTTCACTGGTTACTGTTTCTATTGGTCTAGAATGTCTCAGAGTTAGCACAACCATCAGTTATCATGAAATATTAATTTAAATGCATTAATCATCTTAGTTAAAAATACAACTTCAGCACTATTAAGTTCAAATATTATAGATTGAATTCTATTCTGAATGAATGATAATTATGACATCTGAAAGGAACAAAAGCTCATGGTCTGTACTGTTAATAAGATTCAAAGATTTAATATTTTGTTTCCTATTTTTATTATTTTGACAAGTACATACTAAAAAAAGAACTTACCATCTTTTGTACCTAAAAAAGTTTTCAAGCTTTCATTTACCAGAGGTGTTTTGTTCTGTCAAAAAGCAAAAACCAAACAGTAATTAACATCATCTTTGTGCTAGAAAGAAATTGAAAACCACAGCAAGATGTTTTGTTGTACTCTGTTCTACAATGATGCCTCACATATGTAATTCACTTCTTCAAAATCTACCTTTGTATTAATTCAACTACCTGCATGTAAAAGCCACATTTATTTAGGAAAATTAAATTTGTCTCAGAGCTAAAATAATTTCACCAAAATTCTTACTAGCATGCTGATTTTTATTTACTTAATGATTAAAAAGGTAAGGTAAGCAGTTAACTTCTCAGGTTGCTCCTCTAACATAGTGTGAAGTTTGTTTAAAAAAATTCAATCCAGCCTTTTAAAAAATGGAAATTTATAAATCTTCTAGACAGTGTGGACCATGCTAATAACTAGTACACAAATGAATACTAATTTTCTATTAATTAGAAGACCTTCAAAGATATTATGAAAATGTTTTTTCTCCCTTGTTAGATTTGCCCTCTTCAACTTTAATTTTTAAACTGAAATAAATCAATGTGCTATGCTTGGGTTTGTCAGAACTGTTCAGGGATTTTTCAAAACAAATTCTAAATGCCATTCCTGACATCAAAATGTCCAGGGTAAGAAAAGGATCTGCTTTATGTATTTATTACTATAGTTGTAAATGCTAACACACACACAAGAAAGTGCTGCCTGAAAAAAAGGAAATCTATCTTGCTTAATATTCAGGAATTCAGAGGAGTGGTAAGTATTAAGATACTTCCAGCATCTACAGTGTAGAACTAAAATATCATTATAAGCTTTTTGAGAAATGGTGAGTAGAAATCTACTGTAGCAAGTTTCTCTTCAGTGCTATTACTCTCCAGATAGTGTGGGAGGTTGTTCTCTCGGCACTCCATAATATGCTGAAGCTTCCCATAAGAGATGGCACTGTTCTGCTAGATCACTCTTCCATCATGTCTTCTTCCACAATTTTATACTAAATTTCTGGAATATGGAATGTCATATCATAGAATAACTACTTCTCCTCCCTACTAGTGTCACAATACTGTCTGTTTCAGTTAAGCAATTTTCCAGAAAGAGCACAACCATCTAACCAGTAGAGGAATAGAACAGTTTTCCATTCCTCTCTTTTTGAAAAGGAGGATGGACATACAGTACTTTCTACTCTCCAGTTCTAGAAAATGAAGACACAGGAAATGGAGCAATGTCGGCAGCAGAAGAGGTCACAAGACCGGTGTCTGTATACCACAGCAGTATTGCTATGTAATCTTGATAGTATCTCATTCCCTAAATATTATTATATTGTCAAAGTATCAATACATAGTCCATCTGCTAATTAAGAATTCACCCTTAAGTATTAAAGCAAATTATCCTGAAGCAAGCCTACAACATCCTTATGGCAAATACCAAAAGCGTTGGCATTTTACTGCATTAAATTGCTTTCACAATACACTTGTCAAAAACCCCCACTATAACATTTTCAATTTCAAAAGACATTATTCTGATTTGAGAAAATCTTGATCAGTCAACTAGATATCTTTTTTAAAATGAGTATTTGATAGAGAATACATTTAGTTATTCTGGTCAATTGGACAGAAGCAATATAAACCCAGCAGACACGGTTACTTTAAAGTACGATTTCAAAAGGCTATTTAACAACATCAGGAAACACCCTGACAATCCTGTTTTGTGTTCTTTATGCATCATGCTCTTACGCAGAAATACATATTTTTATCTTCTTACATTTCACAAACAGAAAGTATTAAAGCAATTATATTCAATTCTATATGAAGAACTACCAGGATGTTTTTTTCTGATTTATTTTTTAAGGTTCTCTTACCTCTACTTTCTCTTGTTCTTCTAATGCCAAAAACACAGCTGCTCGTAACTCTGCCTGCCAGGTAAAAAACAAAACAAACAGCATTTCTATAAGCACTGTTTTCCCTATGCAAATAGAATGCAAAGAGCAAGTAGCTTAACAGCTATTTGTTTCTCCTCAAGCAACTTGGCATGAACTGTGATCTACATCAGTGCAATCAAAACACATAAGATTACAGGCAATGTGACTTGAGGCAGAGAAATAATAGTTTCCAGTCTGAGAACAAGGCAGGAGGGGGGAGCAGGGAGGGGGAAGCAGAATTTGATACAAGACTTCCTAAATTACTTCCTTGTACATAAAAAGATTCCAAAGTACCTACATTATCTCCTATTAGTATCTTCCAAAAGTTAAACATCCAGCTGTTTCAGGCAGCTTTGAAACACCTACCCCTATGTACAATTCATTCAGGAAACATGAACAAGTAGCTTATAATAGCCCATTTAAAAAGTTAACATTAAGATATACAAATTCCTATTATTTCTTGTCAGATTGTGCAAAAACCAGAATTTCTCAATGAAAAGAGCATCCCAGTCATTCAAACACTCCTGTAGTAATGTTTTACCTAACTAATTCTAAATATATTACAATCAAGAACCAGAATTCTTATAAGGACTACCTTGAATATTTAAGCCTTGCATACTTAATTTTTGTAAGCACTACAGTTTCTCTATTCCTTTTGTTGAATGCATCAAATGGATAATATACATTTGATGAAGTAGTCTGCCACCTTAATCAACTCTTAATCTGACATTTTGAATTAACTCAGTCATTAGACAACATTGCAGTAATAAACTATAAAAGACAGTGTATGAAAGTTTTCTCAAGAGCAAAAAAGAAAGCAGGGTTTTAAAGAAAGATTTATTTCCATAACTAAGAATAAAAACAGTATGAAGAGTGTCTGGACTTTCTCATGTATATTACAAGAGGTAACTAAACACAGATTACCCTGTAACTGCTCCCTCCCACCCAAAAAAAAAAAAAAAAAAATCCTTTCATGGGAAAAACAAACACTTCCTTTTTAAGCAAAACCCTCTTTGGACACCTTTTCAAATGGCAAAATGTAATGCAAAAATGCCTAAAGGATTTCTCATCAAAAGAAGAGAAAATGCTTGCCACAACTGTATGCAATGGTCATACTGATACTGCAGTCACATTTTTTCAGTTACTGGGATACAGCATTCAATCAGAAAATTCTCTTATAAGCAATTAATTAATTTATTATTCTTACTTTTTTTTCAGGTGCTGGGGTATAGCAGGCAATCAGCAAAACCTCTTACACTGCATTCATTTAAATATTATTCTTACAAAATCAGTCTACATGTAACTTTCCTACCAACACCTAAAAACTTGTTTATTTAGTTCTATGTCACTATGATAAACTTAACATGCTTGTGAGGCATTCTTTGTCACTTATGCCACAGAAACCAAATATACTAACATAAGAAGACAATAAAAATAATGAAGCATTCCTGACTGGCTACTACAGCTGTTCAAAATAAAACACACCAGCCATTACATGTGGATAGGGGTAAACCCCCTTAAGGGTCTGGATCATGGCACTACATAACAAGAAAGTTGTCTGAAAGTAGTTGCCAATACATCCGGAGTCTGAACCCGTTTGAAATTTTGGAACAATATCACAACTGTCATTTTTTTTTCACATAACTGGGATTGTTTGCCTGCTCCACTCCTCTAGGTCCAATCCAGTGGCTTTTAATTACAAATTGAGGTGCTTTTCTTCTTATTTATTTAATGACACAGCGTCAGTTTCTCACAGATGTTGCCATTCCCCATTAATAGCTGATTCACCTTTATTTACTTTAGAGCCCAATTAATAACCTTAAGGTCAGGAGCTCATCAGTAGAAGATAATGCCACCGGTATTTATGACATCTCCCTTTATCTTACCTGCATTATCTAGAACATCCCCCTAAAGCCTTTCCACCAATATGCAGCCCCTCAATAGACCCTTCAATCCTGCAAGCATCACAGTATGTTTGAAGTTACACACTCCTGTACTATCTCCAAAAGGAAGGTTTGCACCACTACAACACACTGATGTTCATCCTTTGAGGTGGGCACTGCTCAGATCATAGCAAGATATTCTCAAAATATCATCTCGACAAATTTAGACATGGAACCATACACTAGAATCTGTGCGAGATTAAGGCAAAAATTCTCAAGTTCATGCAGAAGAAAGTAGAAAGCAATATAATAACAAAGCTGAGGACAGAGGAATAATCACCCTAATATAAGATGAATCATAATAACCAGTAGGATGGATAATGTCATATAGGCTTTTCAGGATCTGAGACCAGTCACAGAGAATTTGAATGCCAGAGACTGAGATCAGATATGGCCATACCAATTTCCTCCCACCAGCAGATATAAAGGCTTATATAACTGCATAGATTAATCCATTTACATCATTCTTCTCACACCCCTTTTGTTTTTAGTAAGTGTGAATGGTTTGTATTTGTCTTTGCTCTGGTATCCTTTGGCACCAACCCAAACCGTGTTCCATACATTGTTACAATCTGCTCTTGCCGTTTTCCACATTTCCCTATTCCACACTGCCTCATTCTGATAGCAGTTTTCAACATAATCCAAATACATCATGAAGAATTTTATTCACAGTCTAGCAGTAAGGCAGAGCAAAGCTTAATAATCAAATTCCCCACCCATATCCTTCCCAAGGCTTCAATAAAACAAGGTTATGTGAACAGAGATAGATGTTGATGAGTAAGGTAGGTGGCAGTGTCTACCATCCATCAAGCCTACAGACTTCTTTCTCATCCCCTGAAGATGCCCGTTCTAAGTAGTTTTATCAGGCAAGAGCTCATGTCAATGAGATAGCAATTTGATTTCACTGAACTTAGCTAAAATGAGGAGGGCTAACACTGTATATGACAACTACTGTCTGTATTCAAGAAATGTATGGGTCAGTGTTTTGAAACAAAAGAACGTTTCCCCTTTTCCTCCCGGGCATTTACAGCTCATCAGACAACACTGTTTTTCACTGATTGCTGTTTACTATAAATCAAGCTTGTAGTCCATGAAAGAAAGTGTCTTTTCTGCACTGGATTGTAGTATCCCTCTTCAGAACCTGGACAAGTTTACCCCGTTTTAAATACAGAGTCTTTTGCAGGTATCCTAAGTACTGTCCAGGAAAACAGCTCCCTCAACCTATAGTTCCCTGGAACAAGGGAAAACAGTTCTTACTATCTCAAGAGCTCCCCAAACACACTTTTGAGGTGACATCTGAAAAATGCCAATCTAATTTGGAAATATGCTCTTAATAGGAAGACAACAAGCACCCACCTTAACAAGGTTATTAGTCTGATTTAGTATGCTTATAAAAGCCATCCACAGCAACTTAAATAGCAGATACCGGATGAGAAGTAAAAAGATTAGAGACCGTCCAGGAATGAAAGATGACCTGTAGCCTGTAACTACCTCCTGCTTGCAGACTCCAAAACTTCTCTTGCATATATAAAAATTAGTAGCACATGGGCAGCTTCCTGTACAACTTTCAGCACCTCCACTTCCAAAATGGCTGTCATATACCTGGGTAGATACAGAGCAGATGTATTGCTCTGGAAAGAGCAATGGCAGAACATGAAGCTGTTTAACCTCTGCTGATCACCCCAGGCTAAAACCCTATGTGCATCAGGCTAAAAAGCCTGCACCAGTCTGATACATACCAGATATGCATCACAAATCCAAAGCTGGTGCCAAACCATAACCAGCAACTTCACTACGAATATTACTCAGTATCCACCCTGTCCCTCTCCATCTGCACTATCTGTGAGGTTCTCATCCTTGAGCACAAGGTGGTGTGCTTTCCCCACCACATGCTAAATTTTGAAATCTTGGCTAAGTGACATAAAGGACTGATTGTGCATACATAATCCTTTAGACATAAACTGGTGACCAAGTCTGGGACTAGCAGTGGAATCACGTTGTATCTAGACTCCTCTCAGAAGAATTTATAAAGACCTTTCTGAACCTCACGACTCAATGGGAGCATCTCCCTGACAGTTTTGTCTGACCCTGTCCTCTATGCAGTAAATATGCAACTGTAATTTGCCATCTCATCTTGTTAAACCACCGTCACATTTACCACTGAACTTTGCTAACTTACTACTTTATATCAGTGAAGTATATGTTGCTTCTCTCTTATGAGTGAAGTGCAGGACCACATCTGCGACAGAACAAGACCAGTCAAGTAGTTTGCATGACCATTTTTGTCAGCAGCCTAAATTGGTTAAGAAAGTTAAATTTGCTGGCAATGTAATTGTAAAGACGAATGCTGGAAAAATGAAGAATTCATAACACAAAGGAAGTAGTAAACACTTAAAATCATAAACTCTAAATATCCACAGCTACATTTATCAGGTGCATGTCACAAAAAGTTCCCGTTCTCATATTCCCAAAGCAGGATACATGCATGATATTATGAGGACCATACTGACATTTAGATGTTGAATTTCAGTTAGTTTACCTGAAATAATTATAGACGGTTATATTTTACTTAACTTATAAAACTAAAAAGAAATAGATGTTGTATTAAAAAAAAAATTAATGATTCTCCTTAATTACAAGAAATGAGTTGACTTTCTGGTATGAATAACTTTAAAACAAGCAACCAATCACAACATGCAGAAAGATGACAATGTAGTGTAAAGCATGTTCATCATGACAGCTTATAATTCCAAGACATTTAAAAGCACTGGTCATTATGATAAATGGAACGAAGATACAAAAGCAAACAGGACAATTTTAACTGACCTATATGTATGCAGTTAACAGCTCATTTTAAAAAATAGTACTTTTATCTTATCTAGCATCAAATTATTTTCCAGTACCTCAGCTGTCCACATTTTGAAGCAAATTAGTAAGAAATTAGCAGTATCAGCAGGCCAAAAGCTTTACTAGGCATATGAGATTTGTGATTCTAATCTTCCTCACATCTTTAACAACAGCAAGTTCCAGAGAAAATGCAAAATTCAGGTAATATAAACTTAATTTTTCCAAAACAAAAGAGATCAAAAGATACAAACCGAACCAAAATAAGCTAACAAAGAATCACAGTAAAAAGCATAATGGCTCTTCTTGCTCTGATGATGACAGCTTCCCTAGGAGAAAGATCACATTCTCTTCAAGACACAATACCCCTATTAGTACACTATCACATAGAATCATTATAATTTTCACTAAAGTACAAATATCCAAATATCCACAGTTATATTCTGTATGTTTACAGAATTCATTAGAAAGCTGTCTTATCCATCAGAGTAATTCCAATGATTAACAAACTATATATATATTTATATATATATATACACACACATATTGTATCTTACAGAATACAGGAAATTCTTACCTGCAAGTGGCAAATACATTTACACATCTTCCAGTTTTCACAATATTACTTCATTAAATACTCTAGTGCTAAAACTCTAATGTAAATTCAAAAATCCCGAACATATTTTTAAAATGTCGTACAAGTAACATTTTTTTCAGGTAAATAATTTACATCAACACCAATGCTCACCAGAAATAAATCTCAAAATAAGAATAAACTAATAAACTAGAATCCATTATAAAATCATGCTTTATTAGAGAACAAAGGTATCACAGTAAGTTTCTTTCTAAAAATTACTCAGTCATTATGCTGCAAAATGTATTACCTGACAGCCTGATACTTTCCATCCCTTGAAATAATTCCCCTTAAATTCTAGTCCTTCCAGAGCTGTCGTTACCTACAGTGCTTCATGCCAATGCACACCACTGGCCACGTTTTTCTCTTTAATATAGCTACTTCAATAAATCCCTCCCCCCCAAATGGTCAGTACTCATTCTGAAGTATAAAAAAAAGACTGTTTTGATAACATGTAAACATTCAGTTCACCACGTAATAAAAAATATTAACACACAATAGATAAACAGTATTGATCACAATTCTGTTTAATTTATTTTAATGAAGAACGACAGCAATTTTTTTAATAGGTTGTATAATCTAATTTCAATTAAAAGACGACAATTTGTTCAACCTTAATTCTTCCAGCAACAGGCTTTTTGCCAGATACTAGCAGAACAAATTCTGTAAGTCATTAACATAATCAATCAACACAGTCATCAAACTCGCATGCCAGTTAAGGTTTACAGCTAAGAAAAAATCACCATGAATTCCTCCAATCAACAGCCTTAGCCATAAGCATACCAGTTATTAAACAGTAACTCCTAGTAATAAAAAAAGGCATAATCTGGTTGTATTTTTCTAAGTCATTTGCTAGTTTGCCTTAAGGATACCTTACACTATACTGTATGCCGCATCCTTTTGGCATTATAGAATAGCGAACTACAATAAATATATTTACACAAAACTCAACGAACTGGCAAGCGTAGTACAATAATTTACACGTTACACAAAGGCAGGAATTAAGAAACTACGTTCAGGAGCTCAATGTGACCCAATTGCTTTGCAATTCTTTTTTTAATTACAATTTTATTATCACCATACTTTCATTGTTTAACACTATGTGAGTGGTTAACAGGTGGCCCAAAAGGCCTATATGACGTTAGTTAGAAAAAGATCTCCCTACTCAAAATGCAGTTACATGAGCTAGACTCTTCATCTACTTTGGGATGATCCTCCATTTGAAAGGGAAGAACAACACCGTTTTTAATATTTTTGTTGAAAAGTATGACTAGTCCAAAATGCAGGAGACTTCAAAGCACACGCACAAATATGCTCTCACTCCCATTAACCATTGCAGTTACTGAACTGTTCCTGAAGTATCAGCAACGACCATCCACCTCTGAAGGTTTAAAACAGAGCACTGTGGACAAACACCACTATCCTTGATGTGAAATCTACACTTCTCTCCTTTAGCATGGAAGGGAACCCATCTACTTTTAGGCTTCCTTACCTATATTGCTGTCTATTATACACACTAGTTATTGATGGAAGCTTCTAAAGGAAACCATTTTCATACCCTTTCTGACACAAGTTCAGGCTACACCATAGACTTGGAAGTAGTGTACACGCCACTATGTTCTGTATATTTTCTTAACGTGGCATTATTTGTTCGTTGTAGGCAGGTAGCATCTCCAGAGAGTTTCCAGATTTAGCAAGCCTTCAAGGCACAGCTCAAGCGACCCACACTCAAGAGAAAGTGTTTAAATAGCGACCCACAGTAACTCGCTTGAAATTTTCAATAGGGGCTTTCCGTATCAAAGGAGGGATAAACTCTATCCACCCCGTCCCGCACCACCCGGCAGCAGAATGCTCCCAGCCCTAAGTTTAGCGGCAGCAAGGGGACTCTTGAGGCCACACGGTACCTACGAGGGCAAACCCGCACAGCCGGGGGCGGGCTCCCCGCGCTCTCGTCCCTGTGCCCGCCCGGGGGATCCCGCATTCCCGCGGGACACAGCCCGTGCAGCGGTTAGGCCCGGGGCCCTCGTACCAGCTCCACCACGAGTGGCCAGGGAGCACCACGGGGAAAGCAGGCGCCACCGCCAGGCCGCGACGCCGAGGGAGCGCCCCAGCCGGGAACACCGGCTGGAAGCGGGAGCGAGAAGGGACGAAGCCCGGGATGCCTCAGCCCCCTCAACACTCCGCAGGGACGCAAGCCGCCGCCGGCGCCAGCTAGCACTCCCCGTTGAGCGGGAAGCTCTCCTTCCCCAACCTTAATCTTATTGAGCACCCCGCTGCTCTCCAGCGTCTGGACCAGCAGGTCCCGCAGCTCCGTGTCCTCCTCCGCCGCCGCGGCCGCCATCTTGCTTCTCCCTGACAACCGCCCAAACCGCGCTAGCGGCGGAACGAGCCCGGCAGATTCGCCTTCGCCGCCGCCGGCGGCACTAGCCCAGAGCGGACCCGAGAGAGTGGGGCGGACCAGGCCAGCGGCCCCCCTCAACACCAGCCCGAGAGGAGACGCAGAGAGGCCGCGGCCATCCAGCGCCTCCGCCGCCCACAGAGCCTGGAAAGTGCGGCGGCGAACGCGCAGCGCGGCCGCGGGCGGCGGGCGGGAAGTTCAAAGGGGGGCGGCGGTAACGGCTGAACTGGGCGGCCGCCCAGCTCCGTCAGCGGCCCCTCAGACCCTGCTTCCTTCCAGACAGGCTCGAACCCAAGGAGCCATACGAGGAGCGACTGAGCCTGCTCAGCCCGGAGGAGGGTGAAAGGAGACCTCGTCGCAGTCTACAACTCCCTCACGAGGGGAAGAGGAGGGGCAGACACTGATCTCCCCTCTCTGGTGACCACTGACAGGACCTGAGGGAACGGCCCGAAATTGTGTCAGGCGAAGTTTAGGTTGGATATTAGAAAAAGGTTCTTCACTGGAACAGGCTCCCTAGGGAAGTGGTCAGAGCACCAAGCCTTTCAGAGTTCAAGACGCGTTTGGGTGATACTCTCAGGCACATGGTGTGACTCTTGGGGTGTCCTGTGCAGGGGCGGCAGTCGGACACAATCCTTGTGGGTCTCTTCCAAGTCTGAATATTCTGTGATTCTGAACGCCAAACCAAGCCACCTTCGCCCACACCCAGTGGCTACAGGTGCTCTGTATTTGGGTTTAAGGGGCGAACGGCTCCCGCTCCGGGGCAGAGTGCAGTCCCTGGGCTCTGTAGAGGGCAAGTACCCCGGGCGGATCTCAGCTGCTGAGCCTGCCCGCTCCGCCAGACACAAGGGCACCCGGTGCCGAATAGCATCAAAAGGGGCTTCTGGAGCCCTTGTTTTAAAACAAGCATGTTCGTTTTTGCTGCTTCAAATAAAAAGTATAAAGCTCTGTGAATTGTAATGCTTAATCTGCAGCTCTACGTGTTGCATTTTGTCACGCGGAACTGCCCGTGATTTTTCTTGAAGTCCAACATATGATAAATAATTTCATAAGTTAGGAATGCTCCAAGGGAGCAGGTACAGCTCCTGGGTGGGGAAGGGCGCTGCTGGAGGCTGCTTTTAGAACGTGTGCACCGACTCTTCGGGGATGCCCTAAATACTCAGCCTAGCCTGGGCAGGCAGGTGTTCATTACTCTGCCCAGCTTCTGCTGAACCCACGGGAGGTACTGCTGGAGCTTTAAGTTCGTTCCCGTAGCTACCCAAAGAATATAGCACTGCAATTTTGAAGTAATGAAGTTTGGAAACATTAGCAGTCTTTGACTTCAGTACAAAATTGTGTTAAAGTATTACAAAATTGCCCTTCTTAACAATCCTTTCAATATAATTTTTCAAAACCGTGTCAGAAACAAATAATAAATGCATAAACATAATGTATGGCATTACAGTTATATTTTTTATTTGTCCACTAGATCTCCAAATTTAATGGAAAGACAAAACACACTTGACAAAATAATTGATATAGGTAAAGGAAAGCTAGAGCAAAGGAAAAAAAGGTCAGTAGACTTAGATTATAATTTGTAAAATTCATTTCAGCATTTCAGTTACAGTGGCTTCAGGTTCTCAAATACATGTAGAATAATGGCCCATCTTCGCGAACGAAGATTTGGGGAAAGGTCTTTTTACCTTTCCAGCCTGCGCAATGGATTTTTTAGGTGAGACACAGCCTGCGCTGAACTGAGCCCACCCTTTAATCCTAAGGTTCATCTGCCGGGGCCAAGCAAGCTTGGACAATGGCAGTGAGGTCCTCAGGACGTAGGTTTGTTTAGAGTGTCCTTCTCATAGATGGATGGCCGCACAGGGCTAACGACCTCCATCAGGCCAGGAGACCGGGGACTCGAACCCGTGGTCGCAGCAGTGAAAGTCCTGCACGCTATCTTGAATCCAGTTAACAGATAACCCCTTTCGAGCTCTGCAAAATACCAGACTAATCCTTAGGTTAATATTAATCACCTTAAGGGCAGCAAACCACAGTTCAGCTTCTTATTGTGATGTAGCCTCAAGCTGTCTCACGTTTGAAGGAAGTGTTGCCATTTTGAATGTATGTAATTCCCAAGTCAACCCCTATGGAAATCATAGAAACATATTGCTACAGGGGCTCTTAACACAATTTAAATGAAATTTAAACTTTCAAAATCATGCATGGACTAAATCTATTGACTTAAAATTAGGACATGAGAATATACATATATTTCAAAATATGTGTATCTGGTCAGAGTATCGTAAATGTTTTCTTAACAAATTTTAGGAAAAAAGTCTAACTGGATTTGTTTGTTCTATTTGTGCAATGGAAATAATCAAAGCAAAACAACACATTGTGTCAGGGAGACAAAATTTGAAAGTCTCTGTCTGGATTCTTAAACCCTAATCTAAATGTTGTTAACTGCTGAAAGGTGGAAAAATGTATTCTTCTGAAGGGTTTAATATAAAATCTTTAAGAAAGATGAATCATGCCAACCTCATTTTGGGTTGTTTGGGTTTTTTTCAAGGCCACACATTTCAGCATATAAACATCCAGAAATCTAGGATACTACTACATTTGTTGCGAATTTTTTTGAGGAAAATATTATTTTCATGAAATTTAAAAGAAACTTTTCAAATATTCTGACATTTCCTCATTTTTTCCACCACTTTCTAGTCACAGCATTATGATTGTTAATAGCCATCAGGAGATAAGCCAATAAAGAAATAAAAGATCATAGTACACAAATGAACATTAAATGGAAAGTCTTGAGGAGACAGTTGTCCAAAACAGCTCTCCATCATCTTTCTCATACCTCTCAAAAACATTCTCTTTAATACCACATGCACTATTTCATGATATTGTGACATAAAAACATGGTTTCCTTGTCCTAATACCTTAAGAGCATACAGTATTTTAGCATAGCTTTGGATCTCTCTTTGAAACCACATTAATGGGAAACTTGTCTTTGGGCTTAGTTTTCACCAAGTGCAGTGTTAATTTGGCAACCTCAGAGAGCAAATCCCTATTGCACCTTGAAACACAATTAACACTGGAGTCCAAGACTTTGCAAGCTAGAATGCTCGTGCAGTACAGCCCACTCTTTTCACCCCCAGTCTGTAAAGATAAAATCAGGCTGAGTGTCCTTATCTACTGACTCTTCATGGGCAGTGACAAAGACTTCAGATGGAGCCGCAATGTCCTCAGCAGCAGGAAGAGCAGTGCTGCATACAAAGAAGGATCTGGAAAGCTTCACTATTTTTAACTCTTCAACAAAATTTCTGAAACTTTTGATACCTCTTAGACGCTGTCAGAGACAACAGCAAATGGATCACTCATTCCATCCAGCACAACATTTTCATGTTTACACAGAAAGGTGGGCAAAGAGATTATTTTTGCCTCATCCTTCTTCTTACGGTGTAAATGTGTAAACATAATTAAAAAATTTTTACCAGTGAATCAACCTGAGACTTTGAACAAAGACCTTATTAAAAGACTGTAATTAATCTGTTTAAAACAAATGTTGTTTTGCTTGTGGAAGCAGATCTGCCCACATATTTCTCAAGTGCATTAATAGAGGATGGCTGCGACATATCCCCCCTAGTTCAAAACTATACAAGTTGATTAACAATCACGCTTTTTATTTATGATTCACACATTGGCAGAGAAAGAGAGGCCAGAATATGTTTCATAGTTTACCACAGTGCTGAGAAAACAGTAAACCAAGTCCTGCCTGGAACATTTGTGACTCATCCCTTGGGGCTCCTTCCTCAGAAACTTGCTACTGTTTTCAAACACGAGTGTTAGCTTTTCAAACTTCCCTCACTATTTTGGAGAAGCGCGCCACAGACGCCCGTGTCAGCATTCCTCTGTTCCCCTTGCTGGGCTTGCGTTAGTCAGTAGAGTCCTCGTTGCACTCTTGGAGACCTCTGTGCCGCACAAATTCTCGGTAGGGAACCAATTACAATTAAAGCGTAGAATATGCTAAAGAAGAACCAACCAAACCAGCAAAACCACGCACATCAATTCTGTCTTCCGCAGCCCCCTGGCGCTCCTGCCTGGCCCGCGCTCACATGGGGGGCGCCCGGCTGGACACGAGGATGCCGCGGAAAAGCCGCCGGCGCCGCCACCGCCCCCCCGAGCGCCCAGGCTGGAAGTCTGGAGCAGCTGACAATCCCCGCTTAGGCCGCAGGGAGCCGCCGCTGTGGCGGAGGGCGGTGCCGCTCCCTCCGCCCTCCCGCCCGCCTCGGAGGCGGGGCTGTGCGCGGCCCGGAGAGAGGCCCGGGCGGCTCAGGCGGGTAGGGCAGGAGCAGCGGGCAGGTAACGTGGGCAGGGCCGTGGAGCGGGGGCTGAGGTGTGGTGACGTCTGAACGCGAGGCAGCGAAGGTCGGATTTGACAGTCTCCCTGCTGCTCCCTCTTCCCGTTCCCTGCCCGCCGTGGGGCTGCGTGGCCGTGGCAGCAGCCGGGCAGGAGCACGTTGTGTTCGGCCTGCCCGAGGTGTGTCTGTGGAAGCCAGTGAGATCCTTACTTGCGCGAAGTTAGGTGGGACTTGCAGGCCTGGAACGGGCTCAAATCGTGTTAGGTTTAGTTTTTTATGCCTTAAATTCTCTCTGTAGGAAATCGAAAGTCAGCTAAAGGCATGGTAGCATTTCTCAGAGCTGGGAAGACTGTTAATAGTTCTTTTTACACTTGGCATCAGCTTTGGCATGCACCTGTCGTTTGCAGGCATCCCGCTTCCGATGCTCGGGTGATTTGCATTTCTTACAATTTGGGAAAACGCCTCTGTAATGATCTACAGCAAGCGTTTATGGTGTCGGGAAGTCACATCTCGTATCAGTGCCCAGAGCAGAGCAGTGTGTTTGTGTGCGAGGGAGGCGAGGTGGCGCCGCCCTCGGGACTTCCCCAGGAAGCCAGCCACTGAAACCACTGCGGCTCGAGTTTTGCCTTGAATTGTACTTTGCAAGAGAAGTAGCGAGGAAGTAATTTTAAAAAGCTTGCTGTGTAGTGGACGTGAGTATTGCTTCTTTAAAGTGCTTTTTGTAGTTACTGAGGCTATCACTCGTGCTTGGGATGAATGGTTAGCTCGGAGTCGACTGTGTAAGAAAACTTGCCGGAGCTAAGAGCATTGTTATAAATTAAATTAATGCTTCTGGTATACAGTGTTGTTACTCGGCTTGTCTAACTCGTTGTGGCAGAGGCAGTGCGCGCTGCCTTGTTTGGGATGCGACCAAAACCTTGGGTGTTCATTTTTGGGCCTTTAGATTCCAGGCTAGCTGTCCTAGGTCTTACCTGTGGACATTGTTTTCAACATTTAGCAGCGTCTGTGCTATGTGATAGCCATGGGAGTCCTCTGCTAATGCTTGAGTGCTCTTCTGCAGCCTCTTCTCTATTCTGGTTCTATGTGCTGAACTAAAGTGTAGAGCTGGAAATTTTGTATAAATCTGGGGTTTATTAGTCAAAATAGTTGTTAAAAGCAAAAAAAAGAAAATACGGGAGTAGAATATAGGTGACTAATCCCTAGTGTCCCAAAGAAGCATGTGCTATGTCAGTAGTCCCCTCAAGATGGTATATTAGAATTCAAACTGTGGTGAATGTGTTAAAGAAAGATTTCCTAACTATTTATTACAAGTTCACTCTAGTCTTTGATAAGTCTGGGCAGATAATTTTGATAACAGCACGGAACAATGCTAACATAGCTGAAAGTGACCTTATCCTGACTGAGTTGCTAACACGCACACAGACATTTTGTGCATTCTTATTCCAGGTATAGTAAACCAAGTGTCATCCCAAAACTATTCTTACTCTTTGGAATTTTATCCATAATGAACATGATTTGGTAGCCTAGTTTCAAATAATAATTTTTTTGTATGTGTACAGGTTTCATTTTGAAGTTTTAAGTTTTCTTCATTATGAAGTCTTTTGGAACATCATGACTTTTTTTTTAACTTTGATAATATGAAATCCCAGTTTCTTATTAGAGAGGAACTGGTGTAAGATTTGTTAAATCAATTCTTTCTTGTATTTGTGCAATTAGTAACCTAGTGCAATTTTTAGCAAACAGAAGCAATTTTTATTAAAAACGGATGTGCTTCATACAGCTTAGCTGTTAAGATGGTTTTAATTTGTATGTGTATTTCCTCAAATGTGCATCATTTGGGTGCTTTTCAGGTGAGATTGATGCCCTTTTCACCTTTCACCATGTCACAGTCCAGTAAAAGGTCAGCTTGAGTAAATCAT
This sequence comes from Neopelma chrysocephalum, assembly GCF_003984885.1. Classification (NCBI taxonomy): domain Eukaryota; kingdom Metazoa; phylum Chordata; class Aves; order Passeriformes; family Pipridae; genus Neopelma; species Neopelma chrysocephalum. The sequence continues at coordinate 9,431,088 of NW_020897691.1, forward strand.
TCAGTTTGTCATGATAGTTGTGGTAGCTGCAGTATTGTCTTCCGAGCTAAAACGTTAGAGTTTATTGCTTATCAGTGTAGAAAAAAGTAAAAGTTACAGATTAGGGTTTTCAACTTTGCTCACTGTCTCTGTAGCCCCTATGTTCTGGCTGCAGGGTGCAGAGCAATATGCAGAATAAATCTGATAGCAGCATTTTTTGAAGCCCCCTTTGTTCCAGGTCGTTTTTTGATCGAGTGTAAGAGTCCTATGAGAAAGAAGGGTAGTTGGCTTGATACTTTTTTAACTTAGTCACTGGAAAAAAAGTTTCTGCCTGCCTGCCTGCCAAGTTAACTCATTCCAGTTGGCAAAAGAAATGGCATGATGCTTGCTGGTTTATTTTTCTTTCATAATTATTTCCCTAAGGTGTTTCCACACCTGTGTACAATGCAGCCTTTTTTTGATGATGCGTGGCATTACTGTCTTTTAAGTGGTATTTTCTGCTTTTTATAGGTAGGGCAGAATCTTACATGAATCTCACAGAATCTTACACTCCTTACATCTCTCAATCTTTTATCTTGGGTACATAATTTATCATGCAGAAAAGTAGTCTTGCTTGGTTGGTTTTCGGTTGAAAATAACAGTAGATGAAATCATTTAACAGGTCTATAAGGGAGAATCTCACGTCATTAATTCCTGCAGTTCAAGTGATGCGAGTGGAGATCACTTAAAATGCAGAACTTTTGGGGAAATTGGATACACAGCAGTTAATTACTTATTTGTGACCTATTTTATACACTGTGTGAGTATATAAATTTCTTTAATACAACATATATGTCTTCCTTCGGTGAGCTTTTGATAAAGATCAGCTCTACATTATTGATTGCTTTGCTCTACAAGTAGCACACTCCAAATGATCAGAAAATTAACAGTTGGCAACTAATATTTATCTTCTAATATCTTCTATTAGGCTAAGTACCTAGATAATGTATTCATTACAGTAGAGAGGCATTAATATATGAAATAGAACAATGTCTTAAAAAGTGTTAGTTTCTTCACAATTTAGCAAAACCTTCTGATAAATTTAGCTGGTTAGTCGTTATTCCTTGTTGCCCAAACCCCTCACGGAGTTTTGAAATCTCCACACATTTTGCAAGCTGGGAGGCTGCCTCTGATTTCAGCTCAGCCATGGCTTTTGAGGAACTGCAGGGTAGGGCTTGTGAGGGGCCTGCAAGCTGGGTCCAGAGCCATGCAACAACGGTGAGAAAATGGACTCTTGTTTATAATGAGCTGTGGGTCAGAATTACACTGAGTTTACTTAAGTTAGCTTTAATGGCTGAATCAGCAATGTCTTTACTGGTGTCAAAACAGGCTTTATTTGACTATTATATGGATGAATTAAAAAAACCTTCATAGAAAAAAGAATATGACTTGTGTAGTGAGTGATCTTAGAAGGGTCACCTAGATTACATGCAGTGTCTTGTAGTGCTTTTTTTTTTTAAGGTTCTTGTTTTGAGAGGGTTGGAAAGTAGGTCTGGTGAGGCTTTAATAACTGCATGTAAATACACACGTGCATATCTGTTTCTAGGAGGTAGCATTGGAAATGCTGTGAAATATCTGGCGGATACAGAAGACAGTTGGGGTTTTTTGACCCAAGTGAAAGTCCTTCTACTGGTGAAGGTTAAGCTGATTTTTTTTATCCCCTGATTTTTAAGGTTCATTAGTAGGCAAATTGTGCATGGTTTCGTAGAGGCTATGTCAGATTTATAACAAGAACAGAAACTAATCTGGTTTTAGCAGCAATTTTTTTTAATACCAGTTTAGTAGTCGGCTGGCATTTGGAGAGAATTTGGACATCATCTTTGGCTTCCTGTATGTTTCTAAGATCAGCCTTTTTCAATCCAACATGAATATTCAATATTAAGTTCAAAATTTCTTTAATAAATCACTTCAGACATTTAAGCTGACCACAAGTAGAGTCTTAAATTAAAATGCAGTTGTGCAAAAGATTTATGTATTTTTATTTATTGGAAGGTGGCTCTATTGGCATTGTGTACAAGTAAAGGAAAAAAAAAAAGAAATGGTGATCTCAACCTTGATGCCGTTAGTTTATGAAAATTAGCATACAAGCTGGGGAATCAGGCACAGCCTTCAAAGAGATACCCTCAGGCACATGGTGTGACTCTTGGGGGTGATCCTGTGCAGGGCTAGGAGTTGGACTCGATGATCCTTGTGGGTTCCTTCCAGCTTGGCATATTCTGTGATTCTGTGTGAATCTGTGAGATCCTCATTTTACCCATGGTTGTAAATCTAGTCTAGAGTTATCTTGTTGCCTGGTGTTTTTGCAATAGTAGTGTTTTTCTGCATTTTGACTTGTAAGTGCATTGGATAAGTAAGAGATTTCTTCTTTTAACACCTTTTTACAGCTATCTGATTAACAAAATGAAACCTGCAAAGCTGCACTGTTGGATTCTGGGTTGGTTTTCTGTGGCACTATGTTGTTGGTGTACTTCAGATAAATTCACTCAAAGGTAAGTTATGCTTTAAGAAGAAGTGTCTGACAGCTCATTCTTAAGTGCAGATCAGAATGGTTTAACTTCTAATGAGGTAAACGTTCTTATTATGTGCTATTTTTGATGTGTTATTGTTCCGCTAAGTGACTGTTAAAATGAGGCATCTGCATTAACTGGAGGAACAGGGATCATGCCCAAGAAAACCTTTACATATTATTAATGTACCAGCATGAAAAAAGAGGGAAACTTAAATTACATTTGTTGCACTTAAAACTTGTGCAATCTTGTTTTAAACAAGTCACTTAGACTTGTGGTGTAGTAATGGCAAAATTCAGAAATAATTTTGAAACCTATAACAAAAAAACTGTAATCATCCCTATGGCATGAACTGTTGCATTATATATCTTTTTTTCTTCCTTGCTCATTTCTCTGTTCCGGTAATTTAAAATTCCTTTTCATATGACATCCCAGCTGGGGCTGGATCAATGCTGCACAGCCTTTTGGTGGTTGCTGCACTTGGCAAAATCTGAGTTTGAATACCAGTGGGCCACGCCCCAAATCACACCCTTCTATGGTAAAAGCTCAAATTCCTATTGCATTGTATGAGGAAATAAACTTTTCGCCTTCTTTTCAAGGCTTTGGCAAAAGAATGGTTAAGAATCTAGGGGTCAGTGCTGAACTTCATATAATAGCTAAAATGCAGCTGATTGGTAGCTTAGACACTGTGCTGCTGTTTCCTGAATCCCCAGGGCTTAGGCTGTGGCTTGGCATCTTGGTGACAGGAGCAGTTCTAGAAGCACGTTCCTGAGCTGCACAGAACAGGATAACTCGGGTCAAAAGAAAGGGAAATACCTCTGAAGCTGGATAGGTATTGAAAATGGCTTTCCTTGGATTCCAGTTCTGAGCTCAAGTTTCTAAAACTTGCTTTGTTTAGTAAGAACAGTTTTCTCACCTATCCTTAGCCAAAATGTGTGTTCTAGGAGAACTTCTTTTGGCATGAATAACATTGCAGAAGTTCAGCTGCTATTTCAAGGACAGATGAAAGATCTTTCCTAAGCAAGGATTTTTTTTGAGCAAGGAAACAAACTGCTCTGCAATACAGAGGAATTCCTCTATTCAAGTTTGCACAGCAACAGTAAAGACCCAGACAGAAGTGTTAATAGTTTTCATTATGGCTCTGCCTGGTCAGAGCTATTCTCCTAAATTAAAAAATATAAATACATGTGAGTACTTAAGAGAAAATGCGTCCATTGCAAAGTAGAAAAACCAGAGGAAAAAAATTGAGAAGTGATGGAACACGGGATGCTCCCTACTTTCTCAGGTTAAGAAGTAACGTTCTCTCTTTTTTTTTTTTTTTTTTGTAATACAACCTCTGGCAAGAACTGATGAGAGACATGTGACTATTAGCTTCCAGAGAATAACAATTTATTTTGACAGTTCTGCACATAATGCTGCCAGTTTGGACAATTTACAGTTCGGTTGATTTTTTCCCATTTGCTGTTCTGTTTAATCCTTTTGTGTAGTTGCTTAATAGCTAAATCTATTTGCTCTAGTGTCTGATACAACAGGCTTTTTATTTACTTCTAATTTAACCAGAATAAGTCTGCTCCAAACTGTTGGAAAACACCTCTGTAGAAGTGTCATGATATAGGCTTCCAACACTTTTTGAACAAATTTTTGAAGCTTTTTTTTTTTTTACCTCTGCATAGGAATAAGATAGTACTGGTGCCTCTGTGAGTTATAGATCTCTTATTCTAAGAGGTTTTGAAATAGATATGCTCTTGTAAAATACTCCTTTGGTTCTTCCTTAAGCAACCTAACCTTAAGACTTTGTCATAGTTTGATCATTTGTTAAATGTTGAAAAATTACTTAATTTTTAGTAAGCATTTAAAAAATGTACTGTTTGAATTAAGTATTTATAAACTGAGAAAGTCAACATTTTTGAGATTTATGGTTTGTACTTTACCTTTTATTCTGGTTTTTTTGTTTGTTTTTTTTAATCTAAAAGTTGGGAGACACTTGCAAGACCCAGTTGCATCTCCTGTAGTGTCAACTGCATTGTTTGTGGTTGGTTGTAAGCTTTCTTTTATAGAAGAGTAGTTACAGTTCCAAGAAGACTGTATACTTTTTTCCCCCAGATAATATGCTTATCAAGAAGAACTAGAAGATTCTTAACATCCTTAATAAAGACACCTTTTTTAAAAAGTATTAATTATTGTTGTAAAAGTGTGCCAGTAAGTGCTCTCCTAAGTATAAAACAGAACAATGTATTTCTTCTATATTTAGGAAATGGAAAGCATATGGACATAGAGTGCCAGAAGGAGAATTTGTTTAACAATGGGGGGGTATTAGCAGGTTTCTAGTTATGTTTCTCTGTGCTTTGTTAGTTTGAAGTTCTTTTTGAAATGCTTGAGGAAGAATAAATTTATCTTTCTCCAGTGACAACCACCCTCATACCTGGAAAAAGCTTTATCTTGCTCATCATTGGCCAGTGACTGTATGTAAGGTGAGATTTTTTTGTAGTTTATTCTCTTTTATCCTAACAAAGGTAGCCTTGGACAATAAATGTGTGAAAACAGAATGAATAAAGCCCATTAAGCACTTAATCTTGGTTTTGCCCTTATATCTTTGGAAAGGCTTTGGCTGATCTTGATGCAACTCTTGCTACTTTCCGTGCACTCCAGAGCAACTGTAAACAGGACAAGGTTGTGGCGCGTTACAGATGCAGTAGTGAGTGTAGGACATGCTGCACACTAAGCTTGTTAAATAATTTGTTAGTTGTAAAGTTAATCCCAGATTTTCACCAGACCGTAAGAAAACTTGCCTGCCTTGTTTGACTGAAGACAGCAGATCAGTCCATGAACTGTCTGCTGCACAATAAGTTTTTTACCTTTGTAGTGCAGACTCCAGTATGTCAATGATGTCATCAAATATTGATTTGGTCAGGAAAAAGAGAGCTATAAAGCTGTTGTGGCAGGTGTCTCTGAGTATTTCTGCATTTTTCTGTATTTGAGGGGTGGGAAGCAAAAATGAACTCAACCTTCCAGAATATGTCTGTCAAAAGCACTGCTAAGAGGTCTACTACTTGTGTCCCTTCTGCTATTAAATGCCTATTACTATCTGATAAGTAGAACACTTTTCCTGTGCTGGAAATACTCAGAGGCCTCTTCTCATACAACAAAGTTAAAAATATGCTATACTTCTAAATGAAAGACATGATCAGATTTACTGGTCACAGTAAATGACACAACGATAATGAACTTTGTGGATAATGGAGGTGCTTCAGTTTCAGATAAATGTCTCTGGAGCCAAAAATGTGTCTTCAGCTTATTATTATATTAGAGTCTTATTTTTTGTGGTACTTTTTGTACTTTTTTATTTCTCATTCCTATTTCTGGAAATACCTATAAAAGCAGTAGCAGCAAAAGTCACAAGGTGCCAAATATCTGAGGAAAAGTAGATGTACTTTACATTACTTAAATGTGGAGGGCAAGTATCAGCAACCAACTCAGATGTGCATGGCTGATTGAGGCCAAGGACCAAGACCAGTGTTCTTTTTATTTTTTGCTTACCTGTTTTTGAGGGGAAATAAGGACCGATTTGACGCAATATGTGTCTTATTTTCCATTGATTAAACATCATTTTTACTGACTTCAAGCAGAGATGTGTTCAAGAGTTTATAGTGCCTGGCATGAGTGGGTGTTCAGTCAGTAGCAGTGCAAACCCTTACTTACATGAATGAGATGCAAACAATTAAAAAAAAATCAAATTAAAACACAAACCAACCAACGAATCAAATGTCTACCAACCAGTTTTCCCACTGTATATTTATGCTGGCTACTCCTCTTAATTACTGGGTGGTGCTATTGGTAAATTGACAAATAACGTTTGTAACCTTCCAGTGAATTTATAATGAATAATTAAAGATATTGAGCATCAGAAAGTGTAGGCATTCTTCCACTTGGTTGATTCCTTATGATCTTATGTAGTAAGAGGTAAACAGAACCATTCAAAGAATGATAACTGTTTTGTTTCAGGGAGTAAATGTTTTTACTGTCATTCTTCATATTAAAACTGTTGACATGAAGTTGAAAGGAAAAATAACTGTGTGAAGCAAACTACAAAACTCATTTATGTAAAAAACTTTTGAGACACTCCTTTCTGAAAGTACTTACTAGTTTATGCTTCCTGTATAAAGGAATCTGATTATAGACTCTTTCCTACATACTGTGTACTTGAGAGGATAAACACATGAAAGGTTTTAGCTTATCAGCTTGTGCTAGAGATGTGTTCAACAAGAAGTAAATTTGTTTTATTTCCCTCCTCCTAAATTTTTTCAGCAACCTTAGGTTCATTCATTGATTTGTTTTACCCCTGGGGGTGGGGAGAAGGAGGAAGGGGAATAATTACACACTCTTTGGGGGAGAGAAATTGAAGAGGTGAGCTCTCTCCACAGTTTCAAAAGCAAGGATTTTTCATACCAGTTGTGATGTATCATTACAAAACAACACTAAACATTTATCTTAATTAAACAGATGGCTTAGTTAAGCAGGGTGGTTGGAAGGGAGAGCAGGATTAAATATTTCACTTCCCAGAAGCTTACTTTTTATTTAAACTTGGTGTATCCACACGTGATCCAGTAGCACTACTCTGTTGTCTGTACAAGGTTCTGTACCAAGGGACTTGTAACTCGGGCAGCTCAACAGGTAACACTCCTGTGACAGTTTGATGGGTTTTCACTTTTTGGCATTTCAGAGGTGAAAAAAGCTTCCACACTTCTGGCACGTGCTGTTTGTGCAATGTCTTGCTGTTACAAATAGGCTAAGCTCTCTGCTGCAGCAGTCCCTCTCAGCATGGTGGGTGCTGTAAAGTCTTACTGGCACTTTTCTCAGTTTTATAGATCATGTATAGTTAATTTGCATTGATTTGATTATCATACTACTTTAAACCAGGAGAAAACAATGTTCTTTTTTCAAATTAATCTAGATATATAAGGCTTTCTGGGGTCCAATATCTCCGTGAAAATACATATTTGTACCCTTGTTTCAAGTCAACAGTTGCCTGAGTTTGAATTAATCCTCCAGCAGTCAGTCCATGATAAATAGGAAGGCTGTCAAGAAGTGTTTTTGCGGAAGCAGGCAGTGGTAGCCAGCTTTTCAGACTAGCATTTGCTTGATTTATGATATTGATTTAAAATTAACATTGGAAAAATACTAAGGCTAGAATTAAAAAGGAGGATGAATGAAGCTGGCCAAAGCATGTGAGGCATGAACTAATGTGTTTTAGGTTGCATTGACCGCTCAGTTCTGCCAACACACGGGGTAACACCAAGAGCCTGGTGAAATGTGTTGAAGAAACTGCTAATGAGTGCCTGAATAGGGGAGCACTAATTCCAAAATTAAAATACTCTGAGTTTTCCATTAGCATGGAAGACCTGAGAATGGCAGTTAAAGATTGGATAAGGAGCACAATTGCACTGTTCTTGTAGCCACCCTCAGCTGAGCAGGCTGCTGGCTATTAATGTGCTGTATTTGGGGCTAGATAGCCAAACTCTTTCAGCTCCACAAAGCTTGTGTCATGACAGGAGCAATATTGTTTAGGAGTTTGCAGTATGTGTTTGTTCAAAATACTTCTTTCAGGAAAAAAAGCTATTGCTGGGTTTAATTGCTTCTGTTGTTGGTGGCAAGAGAGGAGAGGAAGGAAATGGACACAGAACAAGACAGTCTTGCAGAGCTTGCATATTTGCTGCCACTGGCCTCTGGCATGTGGAAGGCAATTAGTGAGATTACAGGCCTGTCTTTGCTCTTCACTGCACTCTGCTCTTTCTCTGGCATCTCATAAAAGGCATTGTGGGATAATTAAGACAGGATGCAGAGCCAAAAAGGAAAGCTATTATTATGGGGAAAGAAACTCTGAGGAGGTTGTTAGTTAATGGCAGAAAATGTTTACCAAAAAGAGCCATAATTACTAAGCAGAATAATCAGGGAAAATACAGTAATGGTATTTTATGATGTTTGAAGTTGAATTTTTTTGTTTTGTTTTGTTCAGGAATATGTCTCTTCTCTAAACAATTGTTAATGTGTAGGCGATTTCTTTGTTTATTATCAACAGTTTTGATTGGGGGCTTTTTGTTTGTTTCTTTTTGTAGGAATGAATATAGTCTTTCCTCTTCTCTCCATTCTCTTGTCTCTCAAGTCAAAATATTTAAAAAATAAATTCTAGCCATTTTACTTGGAATAAGCAACCTATTTAATCTCTTTGTTGTATTTTTTCCTCTTAATATAAAAATAAAACTAATCCTGAATGCTTAAAGAAGGTTTTGTGCTTGTCTAATATATTTTTTTTGTAGTTTTTATTTTAATGGCTCTGCACTTCTTGAAAAGATCTGGTGATAAGAAAAATACAGGGAGCTGCCACCTGGAATATGATAAATGCAGATAAAGCTCCATTAATTTAGCACGGATCAGGCTATTCTCTATTACCTCAGAACTGTCCTTTGTCTTCTTTTTATACCATGTGTTCAGGATATCTCCTGGTATTCACTTGATCTGCTTCAAAATTTTCATGCCAGTTGGTCTCTGCTAAGTGACATAATCTATGACAGCTTCAAGTAACTGAGGTGCACCAGTTTCTTATATGGAAAAGTTATATAGTAAGAGTTTTCATGTCTCATTAGAACCTTGAACCATCAGTGAACGAGGTTTTGTTTTTCCCTCTAAACCACTGGACACATACAACAAATATTCTGTATTTTGTTTCCTACAGATGACTGCTAATGATTGTCAAGACCCTCCAAAGTACTGGACAATCCATGGACTGTGGTATGATCATAGGGTGTTTTTATTTCAGCTGGGAAAAGAAAAATCAAATCTTATACCAGGATGTTTGGTGGCTTGGAGTTTTGGTTTGGTTTTGTTTGTTTGTTTTTGTCTTAATCTATCTGTTCTTATGATTCCTTGAAACAAAATCAAAACTCTGTGGTTTGACATAAAACTGAAATACACTTCTGTATCTCATGACTTGCTCAGCTTCTGAAATCCTCTTGCCACATGAGTATTTTGTTTATATGTCTCCTTATAAGATTGGTAGTATTCTCAAACAGAAAGGGAAATATAGTTTCCCCTTTTTTTTTTTTCTGAGTACACAGAATTTGTTAGTATCTCATGACTGCTTGTGGCTTTAATTGTCTTAACTCAGTACAAGTATTGCAAAAGTATAGGAAAAACCAATTTTTTTTAAAGGAATCAACTCACTGGAATTGGTGCCAATGGCAGCAGTTCAGAAGTTTTCCTGACAAATACACATAAAAAATCAGTACAGGAGTTTGTTAAGCTATACCTCCTGGAAAAGTGAACAGCATTATGACTAGATTCCCTGCGAGAGTCTTGGTGATACTGCAGAAGCATCAGTTGGTGCAGCAGTTGAGGAGGTCAATGCCGTTAGTGCCACCAGTGACATCATGTGCAAGGTCCCTCCATATCATTGACACACCAATTTGACTTTTACACAGAGAGGGATTGGAAGGCCAAAGAAAGAACTTCGTCATGAGAAATCTTTTGGTCGTAATTAACGTCTTGAATATTTTGTTTCTAAACCACTATAGATTCTGATGGGTTAGTTGCATTTTTAAGTAAATTCTCCAGCTGTAATCCTGCATATTTAAAATTCCTGCCAATGATACAAAATAGAATGCTATTAGTTATATTTAGTGAGTAAGGAGACATCTTTTTCCACTTTTTTATTTTTTGCTTCCCCAGGCCTGACAAGGGTGAAGACTGTAATAGGACATGGCATTTCAATGTTACTGAGATTAAGGTATGTATTTAAAACAAAAACAGATATACCAAGCAGAGCTGACTGCAATTACTTTTGCACATCCTACATGCAAAATCTGTAGCTTATAACATTTCACTCATAATGTTTGCTGAGAGGTATGGTTTTTTAAAGCCTCTAGAAATTCATTAGGTGCTTCTGGTACAATTTGAAGTTGTGATCATTAGCAGCTGTGCCTACTTGGATTTTGTGGACATGTAGTTTGACTCATTCAGCCATATCCTCTTATCCACATACATGGTGGATCTGCAGTGGCAAAAAGTACCTGTGAAAGAGATTACAGTCAGTTGATGTTCTCTCTTTACATTTTCTACTGCGGAGCCAGAACTCAGAAAATAAAAGAGTTAAGAGTTCAGTGTTCTGTGTGTTTTCTTCTAGGGCGTTGGTCCTTTTAGGTTCTTTTTCTGGTTAAAAAAATCCATATTTCACTCACGTGTTGTAAACAGGGATAAGAGATTTGAGCTGACAAATGTGAAAAGCTGCATGTTTGAACAACTTCTGCAGGGACAATTGAAGGAAAATCTCTGCTTTGAGGCAGTGCGTCAGTATAAGTGCATTCAGATATTTAGGTAGGTGTATCTATCTGTTGTTTCCCACAACAGCATTTTCAGAATACTGGGGAAAAGGACCTTTTTCTGCACTAAATGTTTCAGTTGGGGATGTCAAAAGATGAGGCTTCAGTTATACAAAATGTATTAATGTATATAGATTGTGTAAGACATAGCTGTTCAACACTATAGGTGCATTTATTAATTGTGATTTTTTTAGGATCTTATGTTAGACATGAGACACTATTGGCCCGATGTGCTTCATTCATCTCTGAATCGCACCCAGTTCTGGTGAGTATAAAAAAAACAAACCTAAAAAACATTTTTGATGTTATTTTATAAAAAATCCATCGGAGTAGTTTTTCAGGTGAGATGTGTGTGAGAAACAGTGTCCAGGAGGCAGTGTGTCTTGTCAGTCTCATTTAGGATATAAATCTTTTTTCTTGTAAAATGCAGCCGTTGAAGAGAGGGCTCTGGCAGAGGTTTTGGAGAAATGAAACTTAGTGAGGAAATGTTTCCTCCCTTCGTCATCAGGGTAGAGAAACAGGTGCTGTCAACACAATAAATCTGAATAGCAGTAGCAGTCTGGGATGTCACAGCTAGCTGCAGGAGAAGCTTCCAGGTCTCTTTTCCTAGCTAGATTCACTGTGTTGCTGGCCTTGAGAGAGCTTTCCTTTTGGGCTTCCTCACAGAGGAGGAAATAGAAAAATAGAATGCACTGTATCATCATAGCCACATCCCTACAGAATTCTCTCTTTTCACTTACTTTCCTAGCAGCCTAAAATCAGAGCTGGGGATTTATTTAGAGATAACCTGCTTGACTCATGGGAAGGGAGAAGGAGATTTTGATCTCCTTTGACAACAGTACTCTTTTCCTTTTTTGCTGTTTTTCTCTTGGCTTCTTAATAATCAGGCACTTGGACCAGAGAGTGGTATTGGTGTATTTTAGTTTGCACAGGCTTTGGTTCGAGTGCATTGTTTTAAACTAAAATCATCAGCCATGCAAGTGAATTTGCTGAGCCATGAGCTGCACCAGCCAAGGTATAGATGTGCAATTTGTTTTTCCAGATCTACAGTGAAAGTGGTAACATCAGATAAGAAGCAGAGCAAATAGCTAGAGGTAATAGCATTTAAAGCCATCTCAACTAGAAGTGCCTGTAAGTTTTTCTTTTAATTGGATGACTGTTTCTTCCCTATGTCACTAGGGAAAAGCTTTGAAGGGAATATGCAATTCTTCTAGTGTTGTCTTTGCTCTACAGAAGACACTTGTCCTCAGAGTCTTAAACTAGTCCTAGAAGTCTCTTATGACAACCTAAAGTTGCAGCTGTCAAAAGTAGTGGTCTCACTTTTTCCTCCCTCCAGTCCTCTCACACTGTGCTGGGGTGAGAATGACTCCTGGGTGGTAGCACAGATTTATGCCACTTTAAACTGTTCCTGGAATTAGAATAAGAAAAATGTGTTGTAAATCTAGCACCTCCTGTGCCCTGACCACCTACCTGTTCATAAAACCATGTGCATACCAGTCCTTATTTTATTATCAAAGTGCATTGGTAGGCAGCTGCTGTGAACAGGTGCAATCAAAATTTTTTCCCTTTCAGTTCAAGGCTAGCAAGTAACACTTATTTCAATACCTGGAAATAGAATTAGAAATACAGAAGTCAGGTTCTAACACTGTTACTAATATTTTGATTGACAGAGTAATTCACTCCCTATCACAAGTGCACTGTAATTGGAAGCACTAACTGCAGATTTTGTAAATGCAAGCTTTTAAGACAACTGAAAGCCAGTAAGGGCCCATTGTACATCTCTCTTCAGTTAAAACACTATATTTACTTAGAAATTAAAAAAAAATACTAAAACAATTCTGTAGTGTAAACTGTAGTATATGCTGTAACCAGAACTGGTGAGGCCACACCTGGAGTACTGTGTCCAGTTCTGGGCCCCTCAGTTCAGGAAGGATATTGAGGTGCTGGAACAGGTCCAGAGAAGAGCAACAAGGCTGGTGAAGGGACTCGAGCACAAGTCCTATGAGGAGAGGCTGAGGGAGCTGGGGTTGTTCAGCCTGGAGAAGAAGAGGCTCAGAGGAGACCTCATCACTCTCTACAACCACCTGAAGGGAGGTTGTAGCCAGGTGGGGGTTGGTCTCTTCTCCCAGACAGCTATCAGTAAGACAAGAGGGAATGGTCTTAAGCTCTGCCAGGGGAGGTTTAGGTCAGATATTAGGAAGAAATTCTTTACAGAGAGGGTAATCAGGCATTGGAATGGGCTGCCCAGGGAAGTGGTGGATTCTCCGTCCCTGGAGGTTTTTAAGATGAGACTGGATGTGGCACTTAGTGCCATGGTCTAGTAACCACAGCGGTAGTGGATCAAGGGTTGGACTTGATCTCAGAGGTCCCTTCCAACCCGACTGATTCTATGATTCTATGATACCTGCTACAGTAGAAATGAGAATCTGAAAGTAAAACTGACTATACATGATTTTCATTATTGTAAACTAAAGTCATCTTAATTGGGTAAAGGCCATGAGCAGTGACAAGCAAAAAGGGTATTGAATATATTAGCATATCATATCAGGGTTTTCCCAAGACTGCTGTAATTGTGTAATATGTTTCTTCCTGACTTTGCCTCTAACTGCAGCCATGGCTTAAAAGGGGAGGTAAGGAATCTTCCTGGTGATTTGAGGATGGCTGTGGGTACTTCTATAAGGGTAATGGCACATCTCTGTTCACCTTGTTAACTTACAAACTGTGAAAATTGTCATTCAAGAGTTTGAATTGGACAGGATAAAATGCCTTAATATAGGACAAAGACTAATATGTGCTTTGTATCTCAAAAGTAATTAACTGAAAACCATCCCTTACATGGTAGTTAATATTTTTTGGACCAAATAAAAATTTCTAGAGCAAGAGAATTCCTTTCAGGATGGTTTATATTTATACATATGGTATAGAAGAAGGAATCTGTGTTTAACCTATAGGACAGCTGGGTGTCCCCAGTCTTTTAGATTTTGTGGGCAGCACTTGTAGCTGTGTTTTACACACGTTCTTCGTTTCTACCCTAATAATGAGCCAGTCTTCAAGCTGGATGGTTTCTCTAATCCTTGGACCCACCTGATATACTCCTGACTTTGTCACATCTGCATGACTTTGTTCTTTGGGGAGCTCTGTCCTTGTTGTACAAAACAGGAAACAATCTCTTTGAAGTTTGTCTTCTTTTCCACACAACTGAGTTGTACCAGTTTCATTCCTTTGTACTTCTGCAGCTCTCTGAGACTTAATTTGTAGGACTTTATCTCTGAGGTATGCAACTGTAACATTTATTCTTAGCAGCACCATAGAGAAAATATGGTAACATAGTGGAACCCAATCTAGTGCTGTAAGCCTCACTGCTGTGTACCTGCCATAGCACCTGTGTCCTACAGGGAGGAAAAATGTTCTGTGAAGTTGCTGACAGTAGGCATATGTACACTGTGCTACTGCCTATTTCGCAGGCACAAGAGTTGTGGAAGGATAGTGGCCTTCGTGATCACTGGTAGCTGTGTTCTGTGTCCACATGCCACCAGCTGTGAGCTGAGGCTCAAGTAGAATTAGCTTGTCTTATTGTGGTCTAGGTGTGTCTCAGTGAGTAACATTGAGACATTAATTCTTCTGATTTCTAAACAAACTATTTTATGTTATTCCCTGGTACCTGCAGCTCCTTCATTTCCTAACTGCTTCAGTTTGCATTTACAAGGAAGAGGTGAGGATGGAATTTGATATGCCTATGCTGAATGGTCAGAATTAGCTGCATCTGCATAATTACTTCTATTCCTTTTTTTACAATGGCTGTGCTGCAAAATAAAGTAGCACTGTGAAGAGTGATTTGAAATTTGAAAAGAAAGAATTGAAAAAAAAAGACTCCTACCTGAAATCCATGGGCAGTCTTATTAAAGATCATGCTGTTTAGTCTTTCAGTAGACTTTAGAATTGATAGAAATATATGACTAGCTTTTACCCATTTTTTGTCCTATTTGAATTTGTTTGCCATAAAATTGTAAGAAGTTCTTTCTTTTGCACTGTGTTCCTTGCTATTAGAGGAATTGATGATGGACTAGGAACAAGACTTGAGAGCAGGCCTATGAAAATACTGCCACAGGCCAAAGTAAAAGTTAATGCTAAAGTCTTGTTCTTAGCAGCTTGTGCAGTTTCTCTGTTCTACCCAGAGTAAGGCTTAATCCTTTGAGTTCTGAAAAATTTTTACTGCTTTGAAAGTGCATTTGACATAAAAGACTCACAGAATCGCAAAATATGTCAAGTTGGAAGGGGCCCACAAAGGTCATCAAGTCCAACCCTTAGCTCTGCACAGGACCATCCCTAAGAGTCACATCATCATCCAAATGCTTCTTGAACTATGCCAGGCTTGGTGCTGTGACCACTTCCCTGGGGAGACTGTTTCAGCAAAGAACCTTTTTCTCATATCCAACCTAAACTTCCCCTGACACCACTTCAGGCCATTTCCTCAGGTCCTGTCACTGGTCACCAGAGAGAAGAGATCAGAGTCTGACCCTCCTCTTCCTCTTAGGAGGAAGTTGTAGACTGTATGAGGTCTCCCCTCAGTCTCCCCTTCTCCAATCTGAACAAACCAAGTGACCTCAGTCTCGACTGAAACATAAAACGTTTAGAGATACTTGTTTTCTAGGCAAATTCTTGCCATTCTGGTCAGAATCATCTCTTTGCAATACACTGGGAGATCGCTGTATCATAAGAGCATGATACATATTTACTTCATAAATATTTAGATGTTGCTATAATTGACATGGTGGGAGTGATCTTTCTTGGTTTTGCTTTTTATATGTGTGCAGTGTCTACTTCACATGTGTAGCCTTTCACATACTTGATTTAAGTATAATGAATAGCTTGCACAGCATATATATATGCAAATAATGTTTTCTAAAATTTAAGTTTTGCTTTTATCTTATAGGAAACATGAGTGGGACAAACATGGCACTTGTGCAGCCACACTTGAGGTCCTCAATTCTCAGAAAAAATACTTTGGTAAAGCCTTAGAACTCTACCAGCGTGTTGATCTCAACAGGTACATAAATGAACTCGGTGGTCTGGTTTTTATTTCAAACAGTTTCTAAAAGTTTCAAATGAAAGTCTAAATCTGATGGCAGAAGGAAAATCAGTGTAAATTATTTTTAGTATTGACATTCAGAAGAAGGGTTGTGTACTCTGAGAAGCATGTCTCTGGTCATGTCAGAGTCTGGTAAGCCAACACTGTCTTCCACAGCGTCATTGTAGACAGTGTGAGCCAGTAGATTTTTGAGAAGCTGTGTTGGCTATATCTCTCTACCAAAAGCTGAGGTACCTGTAAAATTCTAAATTAAGTGATGAAGCTGCCCACACTTCTGAGTCATACTGAGGCCCAAAGACTTGTTTTTAAGACAGTGCTCTGCTCAGAGAAAAGCTGCAAGCAAAATTGTGCAGAACATCCTGGGAAAAGGCTGAGAGGTGACAGCAAGAGAGGACATTCTGAAGGGCAATATTCAGCTGCTGCAGGCAGCCCTCTGCTGTCCTTTCCAACAACCCCAATATGACACTCTTGCTTTGTCCTAGGGACTGATTCCTCCTCATGGTTCCAAAGTACTGGCCATTCCAGATTCAAAATCTTGATAGGAATGTTGTGGCTTGTCCAAGCACTGTAGGTATGCATTCTGACTGCAGGTGAATGCCAGAAAGGGTCCTTTCCTGATCAGTGCTTGGTGTGGATAAGAGAATGTTTGACTTAAATTTTTTGGTCATGGCTTGTCTATCTGTATAAGTGGACAGTATCTGAGAGAGGAAATTGTTTTGTATCTAAAAACATACCTTAAAAAAAGCCCAACAAAACAACCCAACAAAATGGAAAAATCCTGTTTATGTTCTGTCGGTGTCTTGTCCAAGAAATCTCCTAACCAAAGTCTCATTTAGTTTGCATATGCACAAAGGAAATAAGTCTTTCTTCCCTCCTGCCTCCATTTTTGTAGGTGTGTTTTAAAAGCAGATTTCTCTAGACACGGTGCTTAAGAGCATGTCATATATAGTGTTAAAATTAGTAATGTCTGATAAGCCAATTGCCTAAGTAGCTGTGATGGTGTGACTAAAACATGTACAGATGGCACAGTGACCGTTTATTTGACTCTGCGTCAGCATGTGCAACACTGCAAAAGAATAGAGACTGAAG
This sequence comes from Neopelma chrysocephalum, assembly GCF_003984885.1. Classification (NCBI taxonomy): domain Eukaryota; kingdom Metazoa; phylum Chordata; class Aves; order Passeriformes; family Pipridae; genus Neopelma; species Neopelma chrysocephalum. The sequence continues at coordinate 9,448,163 of NW_020897691.1, forward strand.
CATGTTGAAATTAATTGCTCAGAGCTTATTATCCATTGTAAAAATGAATATAATTAATGTTATCTTTACTGAAAAGAATGAAGACTGTCAGTGTTCTCACTGTATTTCATTTATACTTAAATGAGAAAATTTAATTAGTGATTTAAAAAATTGTTTCCTAAAAGCAAATTATTAAAAAGAGGACATCATGCAGGATTCTGTAAGAATTAACAGAACACTGTCTGTTTTATTGACTTCGTTATATCCAGTGTAAAATGACTATGTAAAGCAGCTTGTCCTTTCGTCTCTTGGGTAAAGTCTTCCCTGTGCTGAACCTGACCTTGGAAGAATTGAGCATTATCAGCACTTAAGAATTAAATTCTGCAAGATACTGACCATAGCCACTCCTTAGAGAAGAAGCTGGGACACAGAGACTCATCATGTTTTGGGTCCTGAGTCTTGTCAGCTTGGAAATGTGGACTCCTCTCAGGACTGAATCCAAAGGAAGGGGTATCCAGGCCAGAGGTTCTTGAGTGTTACCTCGTTTCTCTTATGTGAACAACTTTTCTTTTCAAAAACATATTTATTAGGAATCATTTCTGCCCTGACATTAATGTTGATCCAGATTCACACACCATATCCTTCTCCCAGCATGCTCTGTGCCTCCCACCCCAGCAAGCCCACCTGGTGTTCAATTATGAGGATGCCCAGAGCAGCCTCACAAGTCTGCCTCTGTCTGCTCCTGGTGGCAGGAACACAGAGTTGTTTCAAGGCAAGGGAAAGGAGGCAGTTAAACTGCGTGCCCTACCTGGCACTGAACAGAGCACTCTGCAAGTCCCTTTCCCCTAGTGATACCTGAAGGCTCAGCTATCCCAGCTCCTCAGATTCAGCTGGGTGAGAGGGTTCTTCCTGACCCTGCTGAGTGAGATGGGAAATGGCCTTTTAGAAAAGGGGAACCTTTCCTAGGCCTGGCAAAGAATGGAAGACAAGTTGCCCTTGCTCCCCATCACTGTAATGCCAAGTTCTCCTTAAGATTATCTGGTTTACCTAATGATTATGAAGGTATGTTTGTAGAAAACATGGAAAATGTTTTATCTTTGTTTCAGTTGTCTCTTGAAAGCTGGGATAAAGCCAAGCAGTTCATATTACAAGGTAAGAGACGATCTTTTACAAAACAAAATCATATGCATGCACTTTTTTCAGCAGGAGTCAATTAATTTCTATAGAACAAGTGATCTTTCTAAAATTGTATAATTTTTAAGGCTGTGCTTTTTCTAAAAGTTTGTGTGAGCTTAACAGGTGTGGGAGCTGTTGGAAGATGTGCTTGTGCCATTAATCTCTATAAGCTTTTTAATTTTTCAGATGACTGCCATAAAGGAAGCTCTTACAAGATTTTATGGTGTAATGCCCAAGATCCAATGCCTTCCTCCAGAAGAGGTAAAAACCCCAAACAAACAAACACTCCCCAAACTTTCCAAAATGGAAAAAAACCCAAAAATTTTTTTAAAGCATTTTTATTAAAAAGAAAAAGGCACAAAAATAGAGTAAAAAAAATCTTCAGTATGGTGAAACTTAGGTCTAGGTGTTCCTTGTGTATGCATCTCTCTGCAGTTTAGATTTTGCTTGATTCTTGGAGTGGAGTTTATAAAAACATTGCTTACACGCTGGCACCACTGAGTTCAATTTATGTTATTGTTACCACAGTCTTAATGCAGAAATATTGTTACTGCAGGAAGTGTCCATTCTTTACCTGCTACCTCTGCTGTTAGGATACTTACCCAGAAAGTGGGAGCACTGGGTTTTAAAGGTGTCTTTGTCTTAAAAGACTTAGATATCTCTTGTGTGAATGCTGAAACCACCATGCTAGAGGTATTGCTGTAGCTGAGCACTTTTCACTCCACCTGCTAAAGCTTAATAGCAAATTACTAAAGCCAACAAGAGTGAATTACTTGAAGCAACAAAGGAATATTAGTTGAATATCACCCACCTATTGATGTTAAAGAAATACAGAGCTAACACCAAGCCCAGTTTCTAGCTCTGTTCACTGTAGTTTTGCCACTGCTTTTAGTCCAGTTGGGATACTGCCCCAGTTATGTGAAAGTAATTTACAGCTTGGGTCTCCTGTGCTTAACAGCTGAAGGTAATGGGTAAGAGAAATTAAAAAGTACATGCAATTTATTTAAAGATAATCCTTTTCAGAGTTTCAGCCTTGTCCATGCCTGAAGTGCAAGATGGAGGTACTTTGATGTTTGAAACATATTGCACCCTTGCTGTTCTTAAGTTTCTTAAAAAAAAACACAAAAAAACCCCAAAACAAGCAAAACCACCCAACAACACTACCCTAAACTAACAACAAAAAAACCCTCACCATGGTTAGTTTTGTCTTGTACATATGTTTTGTCCTGCTTAGTTGTTTCAAAACCAGTCGTTTTCCACATAAACTTTGTTAGGCCTGAGCATTTAGGGGGATTTTCATGTAATCTTTTTGCCACATGAGAAGCTGCTGTGCCTGCCTACTTTATTCATGGACAATATTTTTCTTCCTAGCCTGTCCTTTAGTCCAAAAATGACATTTCTGCTCCTTTTGATAGCTTGGTTTTGTATTCTTTTCAGTAAAAGCTATTATAAAATTGAGTTTCTTTTCTTACTTTTGGAGAATTTTATTTGTTTCAATCCTTGTCCTGCTGTGTGCCCTTCAATATTCACAGAATTCAGCCAGAGCTCATCATTAAGGTGAATAGTTTCTCTGCAGTTCTCCCCATAAAGCTGATCTTATCCCTCATGTTTCTAGGGTGAAAAAGCACAGACAATTGGCCAGATTGAATTCTGCTTCACCAAAGAACTGCAACTAAGAAACTGCACAGGGCTGAAGGGTGGATCCAATGCAATGCAGGCTCCCTTGAAGCTTGGAACTGAGGAGCTGTCTGTCTGCAATGATACTCTCCCAACCTATTACCCTTCAGAGGTCCAAGATCACAAATGAAGCCATATGAGTTTGAAAACCTTTTTAAACAGCAACAAAAAATTGTAATTATTGTCATATTACAACCCCCTGTCCATATCACAGGCATACTGTGAAGATTTCTGCTGGAAAACACAGTTCTTTTGCCATTAAAGGAGAGTGGTCAACATGACGGGATTGGAATGTGATTTATAGCTTTGTCTGGCTTTTTTTGCCTGCTTATGGTTTGAATCAATGTTCAAAAGAGAACTGTGACTTAATTTCTCTTGCAGTTAAGTCTGCCTCTTTAGCCATTTTTGGGTTTTACCAATGAGTCAGGGAAATTATGTAATTCTTTGTTTTGAAAGGATGATTGTCTCTCTGAGATGAGATGACAATTGCTTGAGAAGAAAGTACTGTAAACAAAAAGAACTTTGAGACCTGTCTGGAGGTCCATTCCCAGACATAATACCTACTGCCTTGCATGAATTTGCTCTCCAGAAGTGCAGAACAGAGACATTGTCCTCTGAGGTGTTAAACCTTTCCTCGCTCAGGGATCACAGCTGACCAAAGACAACTTTTGTATAACTTCTTAGTGAAGTGATGTTCTCCAGGTTTGGGCTTTTCTGCATAAACAACCCCAGGAAGACTGTATTTGTAGCCTTACCTATTCTTTGATTATTTTTGCAAAGTAGCTTCATACAGTCTTGAGGAACAACCGATCTTAGAACTTAATTTTAGGCCCTAGAAATGTGTTGTTATTAATTTTTTGTTGTATTTGAACATTTAGCATTATACCCAAGTGTGAGTGTCTGCACTTCTATATAAAACTGAGATTGTCGTGTAATCACTTTGTTCCAAGAAACAGCTTTTTATAGTTGAAACAATAAATGCTGCAGGATTTTCAGTAAAAAGTGCAAATATTGGCAATAATGCATCTGTACTCCATAATAATCAGTAACATGTCACAAAGTTGGATGTTTCCAAAGGGGACCGAACTTCGATGACGTCCTCTACACAGTGCTGTGTTGTTCTGTGTGTCTCAAATTGTCTTTCAAAAACAGACACTTATGGCTCAAGGAACTATCTGTTAGAAGAATATTACTGTGAAAACATGAAATGCAGTCTTAGAAACAAATTTGCTATTTTGGGGGGGTTTAGAAACTATTCACGTTTACTTTCATTTTTTACTGTCACTGATTCTCTACCACATTTCATTTAACTCTATTACCTTCCCATTACAGAATGCTGTCAGTTTTTTAGTCCTTTGTACTTGCAGTATAAAATATATTTTCTTTTGTAATGCCAAATAATGCCTAGGGAGATAAAATATACAGTATGAGTTCTCTGCAGTTGAAGTGTAGTGCATTAATTTAAATTGAGGAAAGCCAGTAACTTCAAGGACAGACTTTAAAAGGAAGTGACACAGACACTAACAGCCTGCACAGTGAGAGGCTCGAAGGTAAAGCTGACTCTTGCCAAAGGGAGTCAGCAGATTCACACAAGAGTCACAAATGACCAACCTCTACAGCAGAGTAGATAGTATGGCTTCCATGCATTTTTTTTTAGCCTTATTTTCAAATGCAAGAAAGGTGAGGAAACTGATAAGTTTTAAAACTTTGAGGAGAAAAGAACATAATCCAAAATGAGGGAGGGAGACAGCATGCTAAACAACAGCCTGAAACTGAGTAAGTGACTGATGAAAAGTAAGGGTTGGCTAAACATAACCTCACAGACTCTGAAGTTCTGTTTAAAGGGACATACCTGAAGTACTGCATTTGCCTTAAAAAAACCACACCCACATACTTTTTATTTTGCCAACATTATTACACATTAAATATTTAAATTTGCTATGGTTAATTTATTAGTAGTAGCAGTAAAACACTATATATGACTATCATTGCTTGGTTTTTGACAATCTCAGCAGCCTAACTTCTAGGAAGATATAAATGTCTTTTAGAAGCTACTGATTGATTTTTATACAGGGATGTGCCAAGACACTATAATGTTTCATGTGATGTATTTAAGGGATGCTTCAAGGGCTATGTCTGTATGTGGGCAACCAGGAGAGCAGATGAATGAATACTAATACCACTTCAGACCAAAGATCATGTCCAGCCCTTTATGTTCTCTCTAGCAATGGCTCACAGCCAGTTACAGGCCTTGTAAATTGCTTCCCATCAAAATGTATATAGTTTCAAAGTTGGATTAACACAGTTTAAATAGAAGAAGTAAACAAAGTTATATTGGGAGCCTTAAAAATCACTTCAGTTCTGAAAAGTGTCATTCACTTCCTTAAGTAATATTGTCAGACTTGAAAATTCAGCACAGCCTGGGGGTGATGGGGCCTATATTCTTTTCTGCATCATTAAATAAATTGACTAAATTCCAGGAGAAAGGTTGTTCGTGCAGTCTTGGTGGTTTAAAACACTAGTCAACTCCACAATAGGACTTAGAGGATTCCAAGGACAACCCCTCTTCCTGGAGCATGGGCAGGTGCTTTGTTCTGTCTCTCTCTCCTCATGGCGTCACTGAGCCTTTCTCAGCTGCATAGGAGCCCATCTTCAGCCCAGTTAGGGTGGGGAGGAAATGACTGGAAAATTCAGCTTCTACTGAGTTTCATTAGGTAGCTACCCACATGCATGTATATTGTGCTTAAGGGCACATCTGTCTCTCCCTACCAGCAACCACCTCATCTGCCACTGCCAACTGCAACAGGAGATGGGAGAAGCATGGGGGACTTCTCCCCATCACTCCTGTTCTTAGTGAGGGCAGCAGCTACTTGCTGTTGCCCTGCTGATAGGCAAAGCTACCTCTGCAGGCCAGAATAGAGGTGGGACAGGCCTCCGGCTGTGTCCATGTTCTGCACCCTCAGTGGCTGGAGAGTGCTGGGCTATGCTGCTGGCCCCAGCTGCTGCCCATCAGAAGGAAGAAAGTGGTGGCAGGATTGCAGTGCCCACTCAGCACGTCAATACACTGCAAATCAAGTTCCACAAATGGGGACAGGCTAGGTGTCTACAGCAGCATGTGCTTTACTTTTATAGTGGGGAAGGAACGGGTTCTTGAATTTGGGCACCTCTGTTCTGGTGTGGTGGTGCTTCAGTCAGCCGTGTTCTGGCTCTGGCTCTAAGCACCATTAAGCCAAGGCTGTAGAAGGTTAATGATGCTGCTAACAGTGTTATTGATGCCTGATGATGGTACTGATGATGCAAAGGAAAATTGTCAGGACTTTGCAAGTCACTTTCCTAGGAATGGAGCAATCAATGATGAGGAACGTTGTACTTATTCTAAATTCAGATTGTCTTGCTGCTAAGGCAGCTTCCTTCACAAGGGTCACTGCACGCCTCCCATCCTTGTAAGTATTCCCTGCTCCACAAAGTTGCTATAGATCACCCAGAGTTGATACAAATAATTTGTTTTAGGAGGGATTTAAATTTCTTGTGCTTTGAAGAATAAGAGCTTTAGTATACAGGCTAAGTGAGAGCTGATGTGGGAGATGGGCAGAGTATTTTGTGTTTGTGTGCTGTGATTTTCAGTATTCCTTACCCCAAAGTACATTGGACCATCACAGACTGGACAAGGATTAGATAGACCTCAAGGGCAGCCAAGCCCAACCATGCTCACAGATTGGTGGTACAAAACCTATCAATATACTCAGCATGAAAATCACAGCGCTGACATTCATACACAATACTTAGTCTGAAAGACTGATATTTCAGTAATCTATAAAAGAGTAGCAAAAATTACCACATTTGATAAGAATTTTAAGGTGGTGTCTTAAAATTCTTAAGCAAGCTGAAGCATACCAGGGTGCTAGCTATAAGAAATATTTTTCTGAGTACAGCCTCATCTACCAGAGAAGAGGCTGTTCACTTAAGTTTTTTCTATAACTCACACAGTTGTTTGCATTAGAGATCCATGTCTGCAGGTAAATCAGAGGAGACGAGCCAAAACAAAATTAGCAAGAGCTAAGAGCACAGCTGTTACCTAGTAATAATTACAATCTCTATAAACAAGCATGATGCATCCCAGCAGTTACCCGACATTAGATCACTTACTTCTGCTTAGTATTGTTGAGTAAGGCTTCCTGCTGTCAACCTTGAAGAGGCTTCTGTCTTTCCAAAGTACTCAGCTGAGGGTGGAGAAGCTGTGCATACTTGTAGCAGAGATTGGAAGAGCTGTCATGTCACCTGACTGCTGTCATTTTAGCCCATCAGCCTTCCACAGATCCAACTCCCTTACCGAGATTTCACAGGTTATGATCATGTCCACTATCATATATGAACTTGCACTATCAGTTTCCAGTCCCGGCTGTTGTGGGTTGTGTTGAAAAGAACATTGTGAAGGGGCTGTCCTACCTCATAAACCATGATTTGCAGATATTTGCCAAATGCCTGGGGTATGCATTTGTCAAGGATTTATTAGCTAGGAGACTGGCTGACTGATGCGTGAAGTGGGAACCACTTTGTTGTCTTCCAGGCTCTCAGGTGTTATAGGCTCAGAATACTGTTATCCTCCTGAGGCAGTTGTTTTAAACATAAGTCAGCTGGCCCTGACTTATTTTTTATCCTTCAGCCCCTGGATATCTTCAGAGATTTCAGTCTTGCAGTTTCTGTGGGATTCAGTGAGCAGCTTGTCATTTCTGAAGCCTACTGCATGATAATCACTGTAACAAAATAGCTCTGGGATGCAAACTATCCTCTCATCTATAGCACCTCATGCTGTTTTCTGTTTGATTCCCTTCATTATCCTCAGTGACTTGAGGGATGAATGGACCAGCTCTTTGATTTCACGGGGTAACCAAACTATTTAGGCATAGATATTGTACCCCTCTATGATTTTGAGGGATTCTGACTGCAATGATCACTGGAGGTCTGGAGGAAGGTAGGCATATTGAGAGACAGCTTTTAATCTTTTATGCCTTCGGCACCTTTTTTTTTGGCCTATCTGGCTGATTAACAGGCTTGCTGTCACACTCACACCTGACCAAGAACAATGTCTCAAAACTTATTAAATCAGTCATTAAATGAGTCTGGGGCCTCCACAATTACTTAAACAGAAATATGGCATGGATAGGCTGGTCTGTCTGGCAGATGGGAGAACAGGGAAATCGTGGTATGTTTTCTTAGCTCTGCAACTATCCTTCTGCAAGTGAAATTCAACTTGAAATCTGATGACAATTTTAAGTCCCACACAAATTAAGACTTCCATGCACTTGTCTGCAGAGGGGCATTTCATCCTTCCTAGCCCTGGACAAGTAATTAAAGTCTAAATGCTTAAAAATATCATGGCTTTTGGAGATAATTAGAACATTTGGTCCCTACAGTGGAAATAAAACCCTGGTGTAAGCAGCTGAGCTCCATGTACTTGCATGGTGGGAACAATGTGGGACTGCAGAGAGATGGCTAGTGCAATAGTTGGACTGTTTTAAATCCAGCTTCTTTCCAGGTTGGTAAGGGGGGATGTCTGGCTGCTCTGGTGCAACCCTCCCTAAGCCTTTTGAGATAAACCAGGTATGGCATTCCTGGCAGGAGCCCAACAGCACTGGTTAGTGTAAACATGCACTGCTGAGTCATATGGCATAGTCACACTCTTCCAGTCACCCTGGAGAGGTTTCTGGTCCTACAAAAGGCCTCTGGAGAAAATGCTGAAGCAGGTTTTGTAGCAGAAATGAGGGGGACTTTATGATTTTCATGCCTAAATTCCCTCAAATCTCACAAGAAGCATACATGCTTTTTCACATCCATCTCTTAAAATTTGATAAGCAGTGTTCTGCACGTTTTCCCCTTCTCCAGCTGAATCCTGCACTAGTGGTCAGTGGTGGCAATTTTAATTACTGGTAGCTTATTTTACAAGCCACCGAGAGCCAGACAGAGCTAATTCCATAATCCCGAAATATAAATAATACATTACCTAATAGAGATTCTGAAGTCCCTTCAGGCTTGCAAATCAGTGAGTTAATAACTTTTTGGTTTAGATGTACTGAACACCGTAATAACCTGATGTCATTTTGAACATAGCAATTAAGTATTCAGTTTACAAGACAAATGGAGACTCATTACAGTCAATCAGGGAGAATTACACAAACTTAAATTGCTGGTATTTATCACATTTTCTCAGAAGTATATTTTATTAGCTATTTTGAAAGAAAAAGCTGCTGCTCGGTTATTCTGTAAAAGTACTGCCTTCTTTATAAAGAACTTCTAATGAGATCATTTTCCAATCCTAATGTTTTATGGTAATCAGATGGGATATGTCATCATAGGTCACTGTGAAATTAGAGGGAGCATGACAAATATGTCTTATACTGGCAATTTCTTAGCAATTTATGTTAGGTTTTACCTTTGTGATGACTAGAATGAGAGAAAACTTTATTCTAGATAATAGCAATAGGAATTGATTCAGAAGCCAGTGACTTCCACTACACTGGACAGAACAAAAACTCCCACAAACAAACAAACAAAAAGGAAGACATAGTAAGATTTGATATGCTTAGTTTGTCATGTTTGCTTAATTTGGAAAACGCTGGGAATTCTCCAGTACTTTGGAGCTCAGTAACATAAGTAATACAAAGAGCACTCCGTTAAATACACAACACACAGATTCAATTATTTATGATTGGAATTTTTAATGATTTTCATTCCACCCATCTCTGTAAGCTTTGTACTATATTTATCTTTTTTACAAGATTGACTAAGCTGTAATAAAGCTGCTAAAAGCCAATTACCAATATTGGGGTAATACTAATAGTTTGTAGCAGAGGAATTAGAATAAAATTATTTCCATTTAGCCAAGGATTTCAGATGAAATAGCAAGTAGTACCAAGACTAGATTTAGAGAAAGAAACCAGGCTAAGGCTGCTTTTCAGAAACTTGCTTAACAATTTTTCCTCCTTAATTTCTTTACAGCACAGTAACCCACTGGTATTGGCTCCACCTAGGGGGTCCTATTGCTTTAAGGTAAATTTTTAAGATCAATTGAACAAATCACAGTCAGACTCTATTAATCAATAACCTTTGCATCATGAATGACTTACAGTAAAGGTCCTGTTTTAACTCTCTGCTTTTGGTAGCAGCATGTTTTTCTCCTACGTTATTTGGCATTAATCATGTCTAGACTGAGATTTTGTGTTTCATAGTCACTCTTTTTGAAGATACAATTTACATGAACATTTCCTGAAATGTTACAGTCAACTTCAGTTTCATTAAGAGACATTGGTATTACAAGACAACTGGAATTTGTATTCAAGTAACGGAGCAGGAAAGTTTGCAGAGAAAACCACCTTAATGAAGTAGTTTTGCCTTAGAAAAGTAGTTACGTTTCCATAGGAAGAAGGGAGAAGTTTTGTCTTTATTTTTTTTATTCTACGCAGAGAAATATATACAAAGACTCTGAGATAGTGAGCATGCCGTGATGCAACCTGACTGCACCAGAGAGTTTATTACCAAATTTTATTCTGAACTTTATATATTTACTGGAATTAGCTACCATGTGACTTGGTCTCAGAAGTTTTTCAGGGTAGTTTATAAAATAGAGAAAACTGTACAGTTGGTGTCATTTATATGAGAAAATAAGCAGTTCCAGATTCTACTAGTTGTGATTTTTTTGGGAAGAAGTTTTGAGAAAAAGTGGGATTTGGTCAGAAGAGAAGGCCATCAGTCCAGTTGATATGCTAGCCTTGTCCAGGTTGGCCAAACAGCCAATTTGTTCCAGGATCCATCCAGAACAATTCTGAATCTCAGTTATTTACTAATTTTAATTTCTGTCTTGGAAGAATAACTTCCCAAGCCAACCATTTTCCACAAGTCTGAATTTTATTTCCCAATGAGCCTTTCCTAGACTTCAGCAACCACCAGAAAGCATCTCTGATGCAGCCAAGATATTTGCAGTTCCAAGAGTATCACAGTGCAGAGCTGTGCTTTATTCTGTATCTGGATCAAAACATCAGCATTTCAGACAATTCAGTTCTGAAATTCTGGGTCTACTTGTACTTGTGATCTGAACTTCTGCCTTGTTTACATTAGCCTTCCTATTTTGGATTTTACAGAAGAGGGAAAGAAACCGAAAGACTAAGTGACTTGCTGCAGATTACACAGAGAAGTAAATCAGCCATGACCAGAACCTCATTTAGTGCTGCATGTATTAGCTTAAATTAGATTTGCAGCATTATTTGCTCTGTTTTGTTGCACAGTATTGTAAGGGATTTGGCAGAAGATTTGTTTATGTGACAGAGAGAAGAGTTATAAATAATAATATATTGTTCCTACAGGTGCTGGTTTACAAATAAAATTACTGCAGGAGAAATAGAGTCTGAAAATAATGTGCCATGTATCTGAGTTCGAAATGTACTAATTTATAAGATTAAGGCAAGCCAGCATGCATTTTGAAACACTTCTTATAAGACTTTCAATTCTCCCAGACAACATCCATTGTCCATGTGGAGATGAATAATTGCTGTCCTTGAAAGCCTGTACACTAGAGCTGGTGAAAAGCTGTGCTGTCAGTTGTCCCAAAGGATGTGTTTCTATGAAGTACTCACCAATTAAGAACACTGACTCCTCACGAAACTTTCCTAAACTTCACAAACAGTGCTGCCCTGTGGGAGACACTGCTGCAAATTTCCCTTCTGCTTGATTTGGGTTATTCAGAATTGAAAAGTTCTCCTCCTCAGCAAGCAAAATAAGCTGTTTCATCAGGCTTTTCCAAAAATTGAGATCCTTCCTGCAGCCTCTGGATGCAAATCCTCATGCACATTGACCATTTTCCCTGGAGTTTTGCAAGAGGGTTGAGGTTTCTTTTGAAATAAATTCTGCACCTTGGGAGCTACTGTGAGGCAGGGGAATGCTTTGAGACTGGGAAGAACCAGTCTTCCTGGTGGATGTTTTCCTCCTGATTCTAGGTCTCTGAGGGTCAAAGGTTTGAAAACAGGTAGCAGATTCCAGGGATTTATCCAGTTGATTACATCCAGAGAGAAAGAAGTAAATGAACTGTAGAAACTTTTAATAGCTATTTGCTTATGTAGTGAAATAGGCATGACCAGAACGAATAGGGTGGGCAAAACCTAAAGTAGTTACTTGACTCCACTGGTGATCTATGGTGGACCTTGTATGTTTTTATCAGGAACAGATTTCTCTGGCTGGAAGCAAGCAAAGCAGGAGACAAAGGAAGAAAATTGTCTCTTAAAACTGTTTGGAGGATCCTGTCTGAGAGGTCTAGTAATTAGATATACATGTAAGTCAGGGCAGCTGTTTCGCTGGCATTTTTTTTTAGCTATGTGACTTATCTACCGGGTCATGTTATATTGCAAGATAATACAGTCACAGAAATAGTTTAAATTGCTTTATGTAGGAGATTTCTAGTCAACCATGTCACAGTGATGTCTCAAGGTAAATTGCAGCAAAACTTGTAAGAATGTTTCGCAAATTATTTAGGATGTCATAAACAACCTTTTTCAGTTTTAGTGATACTGAGAAATCATAATTATTCAAGTAAGCCTTTACCTGTCCAGTGATAACAGACAGGTGATTAAGACACTGTTTGAAAATAATAGTATATCTCATACGCCACTCAACAAGGATAATTTTTTTTCCTTTCAGCAGGCTATTGTGAAGCTTTTTTATTGCTTATAATGAGGTTCGTGATATTACAGTGGAAATTGTACCAGTAATTACTCAAGTCAGAATATCCTGACATGAGAAAATAACATTTTTCAAACGCCAATTAACTGAGCTGAGTGAAGATTCAGAGCTACATGCAGGTTAGTATTGGTGACCTATAGAAATCATAAATGTATAATTATTTCTCAAACATTCAAGCCAGCAGTTACTTAAGCCATTTAAGCAGTAGAAACATGTTTAAGAATACTTGTAGTAGAAGTAGTAAAAGAAAGTATTTAAAACATTAGGTTTTAAATGTGAGGTAGGAACTTAGGGATTTGAAAACCAGCAAAATTCTAAGATAAAACTACTATTTGCAAACAATTTAAAAGTTGAGATTATACAAATTCACTATTGAAGTAGCTACAGGAAATGTAAATTTCTCCACATCAGACAACACACAGGTCAATCATCATTATGGTATTAAAATCAGAGAACAAATTAGAGATACTTATTAACCTCATGTGTATCTACTTTATTGAACAAGGTGCCTAAGAACACGTATCCACAATTGAGCACTTCAGAATTGTTGCAGAAACCACTGCAAAATAACATGCACATATAACTAACTGTAGCTCAAATGTTGAAGTAGCAATCATAAAGGAGGAAATGGGAGGAGAACAAACAGAAAGATGGGAATACACAGCACAAAAGTGGTTCCAGACTTCTGGTGGCTGTGGGTAATATTGAACTCCTTTAAATTCTCATTTTTTGCCTAATTTTGATGAACCATATCCCAAGCAACCATCCCCAATCAAAAATCAACCAACCAAAAAACCAAAAGCTACCAAAAAACCCAAACTCCAAAAACCTCCAAACCATTAAGTGGAATATGTTTTAATGAGCTCTGGAGAAATGAGATAAAATCAATTTCTGAAAAACTGGTTGTGCCCTTATTTGGAAGAGGAAAAGGGCTGGATTTCACTCTTCAGTGTATCAATGTAATTAATTAATCTAAGCAGAACAAAACGTGTCCAGGAAATTTATAATTGGACCTGTGCCATCTGCGAGGTAATTCTGGTCCCTCTGATACTGTCTTCTCCTACAGGTTTACGGGCTAGAAGTTCTTTGTATACAGGACTGGTTTCGTAGAGAGTTTTGACTTCTATTTCTCCACTCTTAAATGTGGGGAGTGAAACCAGCTCAGGTTGCACAGGTAACCCCTGAGGTCACTTCATGGGTCCATCACATGCAGGAGGTTACCAAGAAGGGCTTATGATTATCTTGGCAAAAGTATGTCTTGAAGCATCTCAACAAGGACAAAGGGTTTCTTATTTTTTAAATGATTGGCACAGAATGTCAGGTACAACAGGAAGGGAGTAAGACCATGAGTTTCTCATAGCATTACTAGAGTTTCTTTTTCAGGACAGAATTTAATTATCAGGAAAGATCATTAAGACAATATGAATCTGTACCTAAATGGATTTCTAGAAGTAATGATTCATACATCAAAACAGTCCCTCCAGCACATACATGAGTCTCCATTTCTATTTTGAAAACTTCTAAAATGTAAAAAGACTTTTTATCAAATCTGATGGTTTTTGTAATGATATGAACTATTTATCCTAATATATTGTGACATTTGAGGGAATTTGAGCAAGATATGGACTTGTCTATATATAAAAAAATCATTAAAAGTTTTCTGATTACAGTGTGTAAGGGTCTGTATGAAGTCCAGCAAGTCATTAAAACTAACTGCATTTTCCTTGCTGTATTTCTGTCTGACACCGAAAATGTAAATCATGTGATAAAGGAACTTCTGACCCTCAGTTTCAAGTCCTGTCTGTAGAGTCCTCAGGTAAGTAATTAAATTCAAAAACTTTTGAGGATCCCCAAACATAGTTTTCTTTTGTTGTATCTTTATGCTACTAGAAAAGGTCTAGGAAAGGTTGTGCATATGTAAAACCAGTCCCAATCCTAAATTCATTGACACTGATTTCAGATTGGACCAAGATGACTTACATAGCAATTTCACTTGATTGGCACGGAACAGTGGGTTGAAGAGTCCTTCTTGATGGAAATTCCTGCTTACCTTCTGGCTGTTAAGCTCATTTTGTAATCTTTTAGTTGCTATATACTCTGATCCTATGATGTTACTTGAACTTAAAGCTCATTTTCAAAGCCTAGATAGATAGGATCTAATCCTACTTTTACTATGATTTAATACTGCATAATACTATTCTCTGAGATTACTTAGGAAACTTAAACAGATGCTTAAACTGGGACAACTTTGGTAAAAAGTCTGAGTATGGGTGAAACACAGTAACACCTTTGATGCAGGGAAGTGGAAAAATACTTCAGTTAATGCCAAATGAAAGCATGGGATCCCAATGACTTCAAAAAGTAAAAATACCCTTATAAAGATGGATATGAGGAAATTATGTGAAAAAAAGCAACACAAATACTAGGAAATCCCCTAGAGATGACACTTGGCTTTAGGTAAGGGGCTAAATACTCACTTGGAATGTAAGGATCCTTTATTTAGCTCCCGTTTTTGTCCAAGAGGATTCACATTTCCCACCACCCATGAGAGTCCCTCACCTGGCAGAACAGCCTGGTTTGGATTGCATCAGCTGTTTGTAGTGCTGCTTCCCTTTGCACAAGATCAACAGTCTTTGCTGCCAGGACTGGGTCTTGGGACTCCTATAATAATAATGGGCCCATCTTCGCGAACGAAGATTTGGGGAAAGGTCTTTTTACCTTTCCAGCCTGCGCAATGGATTTTTTAGGTGAGACACAGCCTGCGCTGAACTGAGCCCACCCTTTAATCCTAAGGTTCATCTGCCGGGGCCAAGCAAGCTTGGACAATGGCAGTGAGGTCCTCAGGACGTAGGTTTGTTTAGAGTGTCCTTCTCATAGATGGATGGCCACACAGGGCTAACGACCTCCATCAGGCCAGGAGACCGGGGAATCGAACCCGTGGTCGCAGCAGTGAAAGTTCTGCACGCTAACCACTTGGGACTCCTATGCATCTGATAAATGTCTGAGACACTACATACAGTCATGAATTGCCACTTCTCTACATCTCAGTGAAATTTCAGATGTTTTATAAAGGGCTAGGCAGCTTTTTCAGCAAGACTGAGATGTTTCTCCATTCAGAGAATAACGATTAAGGACACGTGGTGAGGAGAGTGTGGGTTAAAGTGTCTCCAGGGCAAAAAGAGGGCCGCAGATCTTCAGCACTGAAAAGGACATGTAAATCCTGCAATGCATTTCTGTCTGTTTGCTTACTAGAAAACATTTTCATATGAAAGAATACCCTATGGGGTAAAAAAGTACTGGGGGGCATTCACAGGATGATCCAGGTTAGCTGAAGAGCTGAACACTTAGGGTTAATTCCCAACTTGAGTCTCAGAAAATCAGCTGAAGGCAATCATTCTGTGTAGGAGTTAATTGAACCCTGAAGAGTCAGATAGGCATAATGAAGCTAGAGAGTGGGGAAATACTAGACCTCTGAGAGAATAAACATGAGTATGGATACGTTAAATGAAGCTGGGAAATGAGAGAGGAATTATCGCTTGCATTTTGTTTTACTGCTTATTGAGGATAGACGAAAACACTGTGAGGGACTTTTACCACCCTGTTCCAGATTTGAATTGACAGACTGTGCAATCCAGCTAAACATGAACCTTTTGGTTTTAGTCTTTCTGCTGTGACCTTAGTTTTATAAAACTTTGCTAAAGCTTGAAAAGCAAATTGCAAGTCTAGTGGGTAATAGCAGCTCAAAGCCTGCAAAGCAAAGACCTCTGTTTTGCCTCCGGTCACCATTGCCCTGCATTCTCTGGTTGAGTACTGCTATGGAAGTGCTACAACTCCAGTCTGGTTTTTGTCTCTTTTTGTTGAGCCTTTGATGAGCTGGTGTGAGGTTCATTTGGTCACTTGTGCATGAAGCCTTGAAACTTCTTTGGAAGTTATTTTAAAAGTAACTTATGATAACAAATTCTGCTATTCTTGCAGAACAACCGCATTTCTTTTCTAATACAAGTAAACTTTTATTGATCAGTACTCATACACCAACTTTGTCAAGTTTTTGCTTTTCATGTCTTGCTTCACAAATTGTGCATTAAATTTTTTTGAGAAATACAAAAGCAAGTTAGAGACATATAAGGGTTCTTGAAGCAGAACACAGATCATAATTTATAAGAGGACATCAAACATAATCAAAATATAAAATTCTACTGCAGGCTTAATTTTATTTAATGTCAAGAAAGACATTAATTTTGGAACAAATGTTATACTATACTTGTTCTAGAGCTTTTCGAAGTCTCTAGATATAAAGATAGCAAATGGATGAGAAAAGAAAACCCAGGAAATTCGTATCTTGAAACATCAGGTTGTTTTACTAGCTGGGATTTATTCTATTGTACCCTCTTTCTTTCAATAATTATTGCTAGTGACAAAAAATTCACTATAAGTTAACTACAATTCAATTCAATACATATCTGAATCAAAATAACAGTCAGCTAGTGCACATCTGACTGACAGCCCCAGTGATCAGATATGAGACTACATGGCTGAGTACATGGCACACTGTGTTTCCTCCCTTACAACCACTCTCTCACTTGCTCAGGGGGAGGATGTGCATCTTATCTGCAACAACAGGTCAAAGGAAGTAACTGCTGCAGCCTTGCCAGAAAACCGTTCCTTGAAAGTGCTCCCAGCACTAACACTAGGAGTACTGTTCTTTCCCTCTAGAGCCTAGGAGCAGGTGGCTCTCATTACATGAAAGAGGAGCTATAAATTAGTGCAGGCTGGGTATGTAGGAACCCTCCCTGCCTTTCTGGCTGTGATCTCTTCTGCAGTTTGTACTGCTTCAGTTTGGGGTGGTACTGCAGTACTCTGGGGAAGCAACATTGCTTGGGTGGTGGGTAGGGAAGTGCATCATCCCTGTAGGCTTCTCGGGCTGTGGTACTGCTGCACCTTGACCTGAGAAGATGGAAAGTGGCTTTGAGTAACGTTATTTCCTTACTGCTCCTCAGGAGGGGGAAGAAGGGCATTTAGAGGTAGGAAGGTATGTGTTACTAGCCTGACTTACTCATCTTTAAAAAGTGGCAAACATTGTGGAAAATGTATGCCCCGTATAAGCAAGCTTACTGTTTCTGTCTGGGCCCTTCTGCTGTGGGATGGGAGCCTGGCTGCGTGGCATAACAGGTATAACCTGTGAGCACCCCTTCCCAGCCTTGTGTGTTTCTGTCCCACCAGTAGGTAGGAATTCTGGTTTGGGCATGTACCTTTTCTAGGCAATATTGCTGTGGGAAGCACTTGCTTGAGCTCTAATGTCTATTTTGGAAGGAGTCACTATGCTACAGCTGTTGCCTCTCTACTAGTGGGTACTGGAAGTAGTAAACAGTTTGGCCCCTTGTGCAGCATAATTTTAACTTGCCCATCAGCTGCTTTTTTGGGGCCTTTTTCTTTTTTCCCCAAAGAAATATGAAATGTGAATTATGTGGAGGTGGTATACAGCTGTGCTGCGTAGCCCAGCTTTCTGTCTATCTCACAGCATGACAGGATTTCAGCTCTGGTCCATGGCTTTCTGCCCTCAGCTCTCCCCTCAGTCCTTGCCTTTGCTAATAGCAACTGTGGTGATGAGGGGGAAGTCTTCCTGGACTTACACAGCTGATAGATGCAGGCTGGCCTTCAAAAAAGTCTTTAATCATTGCTCATTATGCACTTCATTTCTTGAGCTCAGATATGCAAGTCTGTATCTCAGTCATATCATGCATTTGTCTGCAAAAATAAGCAGCTACTCTGCTATTCATTTGGAAAATGTAATGGAAATACAGCATGTCACACACTAAAAAACCTCCAAATCTACAAAAATTGTTAGTTCTGTCTGTTTAAAATTCCAAACACAGGAGAAATTAATTCAGTTTGGGATTCGGGGTTTTTCTTCTTACCAGGGGAGGATGCACATAACACATGCAGTGTTAAGTGGCTCTATTTTGCTTTCTCATCTTCTAGCTGAGGATCTTTAAAAAGACAAATGCAAACTGATTGAAGGAGAATAAGTCATAATGCATATTTGTGTTTGGACTAGAAATTCTTGATTTCCTATTTATTTTGTGTGCATGCTTTCTGCAATCTTTTTTGATTTCAACGTTTGTTCTATTGGAGAGGTAATAATTCCCTTTGAAACTAAGGACACTTAATGTTGCAAAGCTCCTGTAATAATAGAGGATTGGTACAGTTTACATCGAATAGACTTTACTAGTTTCCAGACTGTAGGTTTGATCCCTTGAAGAGGAATTTATGAAGCTGAAGTATGTCACTATGACTTCAGTTAGTGCTGCATTCAATCCTGTTCTTAGTGGGTGAGATTATGATTTACTGAGTGAAAACCAAGCAGCATGCACAAACCTCAAAAATAAATTGTAAACAAAACCTTCTGAAGTTCTGGTCCTTTCCTTTGTTCAAGGGTGGGGCTTCCACTCTGTCAAAGCCAGAAGGGTTCTCTGTGAATCTTTTCAATGGATGTGTTTTGTTTCTCCACCATTTCTTCAAATATTATTGCAATTGCTGAAAAGTTCATATGTTTGTTGTGTACAGGTTTGAGTGCCTTTTGTCTGAGTAGACATACTAAAAGAAAAGTGGACAGTTAGTGAACATACCGTGCTCTATTTAAATGTAATTTAGAAAGTTTATTTTCTTGGCACTTTTTTTTTCCTAAGGTTGACTGAAAAATAGATCTTCTTTTAGGAACACTATAATTCAGTTATTCGATGTATTTAAGCAGAGTGCATCTTTAGCAGGATCTAGCTTAAAGTCACAAGTGAACTAGTGCCTTGATCCTCAGTCACCCAAAGTGTCTGTGTCACAGTTATTGGGTAAGTTACTGTGAGGTTTTCTATTACTTGATGTGTAATCTTATGTCACATTAATGTTACTCTTACTGATTTATTCTTGAAGTATTGCTTACAGTCCTCTCTCTATACTTGTAGGCAATCTTACTTTCTCTGCTATCACAGTGTTTCACAGTCTACATTACAGAAAGAAAATTAAGGAAGTAAGTTGTAATTTTTAAAAAATTTCCTGAATGTTCTGTAACCAGAATAATGTTGTTCTAGATCTAAAATAATAACTTCATTATGTAATTAGGATGATGATTTTCTTGTACTTCTAAATGTAACTACTGACAGAAACAATGACCTATGCAAAAGTAGTCTGTTTCATCAGTGGAAGTTAATGAAGACTTAAAGTTCTTTCTTGGGGACAATTCCCTCTGTGCATGCTGGAATATGACAGATGCTCTTACCATGTTTCATTGCAGCCACATCCAGCCTAGTGAGATATAGCATTGTTATTTTATTATCATGTTGATGTTTCTCCTGAAAATTGACCCTTTCTGCATGGTCCAATTGAGGCAAAGCTGTTCTTGCTCCTCTTAGTAAGGAAGTGTTTAAGCAGTTGGAAGGGATAGGCTGCAGCTACCACCTCTCTCCTTTTTGCCCCAGGGCCCTTGCCATACTGTGATATTGAGGGGACAGGGATGAGTTTTTCCTTGGTTCCTGGGGAGGGAAGGAGGGTATTTTGGGGTGGTGGTGTCTCTGGATGCAGTGAGTGTGGCAGAGTAAAGGAAGGCTCAGACATTCTCCCCCACCACTTGAATTGCTTTATTGCCTTCAGTTTTCTGACCCTGAATTAAGGGCAATGTGACTGTCCTTTTATTTCTTCCCATCCACTCATTTTGGCTGCAGTAAATATTCAAGCTGTGCTGCAGCTGCTGAGAAGCCTTGATCCAGCCTGACTGGAGCTGTTGTGTTCAGCTCTCTAACCTCTGACAGAAGTGGCTGCATGCAGCAGGCAAACAAAAGCCTCTTTGTTCAGCCAAGGTGCTGCTGCTGCAATAGGAACAGGGTAGAGATGGGAGTGTGTCCTTAGTATCTCTGCTGTAGTACACTGTAAGCTACTCCTTGAAGAGCTATCTAGTGTATTTTTGGGAAAACAGTATCTTCTGTGCTTGTGAGATGAAAACATGAAATCATAAAATCTACTGTAGCCTTGTGTTGCAGGAAAGCTTTTGCTAGAGCTAATATTTATTGAACATCTTTAACTGGTGTTTACCAGTGTGTAATGGGGAATTATCATTTTACCACCTTAATGAGGAATGTCCCAGAAGGTTGCACAGGGACTTGACTGAATGCTTCTGAGGGTCAGCAACTTTGCCACAAGAAGTCCCTTCATTTTTTGTTAGGTACAGGATGTAGCAGGTAAGGCTACCCTGTGTTTGGCAACTCTGCTCTGTACGTGCCTAATGTCTTGCATGGCAAGCTTTGGATATTGAGCCAACTGTCAGAAAATCAGCTCAGGCTTTCTAGCTGTGCAGGCTTGCAGTGCAAACATGATGAAAGTATCCAAATGGCTTATGGAAAAAACAGTCACCACCTAGTTTAGTGTAAGTGGCACTCAAGTGGATTGTAGCACTTGAATGATGCCGTGTGTTGTCACTTGGTGCTGCTTTCAGTCTTGTGCACTGGCTCACTAGCCCCAAGGCACACAGGTTATGAAGCCAGACCCATCAACTAAGCTGATGGCTCAGTGTAGGAACACAGTGGGGCCCCTACTGTGCTAGCCAATTAGCCCTACTGAGGACATCAGCTAAGCCCTGTCTGTACCGAAGAAAGTCTACTGCAGATATCTGAACTAGGTTTTCTGTTTTCCAAGTTAATTCTTCCAGTGTTTAGCTATTCAGTAATATTAAGAACTGATTAATGTAGGATATGCCAAGTTCCTGCAGCCTTAATGCATATAACTAACAAATGAGAAAAGTGTTTATTTTTCTGCAGCTCCTAATAGCCTTCATCCCTGTTCTGTAGAGGCACCAGGCTGGCTTATAATAGCTGTCTGTTGCATCCTTTAAACTGAAGGCATCCAATTACTATTGTTGCTTTCTAAACATACTGATTTTAATGCTCAGTCTAGACCTTCCCATTAAAGAGGAATGGTGAAGCCAGAGCTTTGCAAAAGTTGAAAATTAAGCCAACCTTCTCTCTAGCTTTGAGCATTTGGTATTTCAGGGGACTCAGCAGGCATGGTTGTAATTTAAAAATGCTAGGTTATGAGCACTGCTCATAATATACTGAATGCCTTATCTGCCACTGTTTCCTGTTGTGTTTCTCAGGTATGTACTTCACAACTAAACTAAGCAAATTGTTTACCAGCACTAGGGACACCTCTTTTATTGGAGTAAACAACATTCACCTGTGAGTGCCACAATTATCAGTGTGTAGGTATTGTTTTGTGTTTATCTCCAGGTTCTGTACAAGTGGTGGCAAAACATTCAAGTGCTGAGCTTGAAAAAGTTAATACTGAGGCACTGAACAAAGACAGCTTCTGCTGAGGAAATTTAGTCATCTTGTTTTAGGAATGAGTGCAAAGCATTTCAACATCTGCTCTCATGGAGAAAAAGTAATGTGGGGGATTTTATTTGTTTACTTGCTTTCAATCAGGAAGAGTAGCTTTTGGTAACTGTAGTATAAAACCAAAAAAGGATAGGCAACTTAGACTTCCCTCCATAAATGATGCATGGGTCCTGTGCAGTTTAAAACTTGCCCTACTTTTACTAGTTACTTCTAGCATTTGATATGTACCCATTCACTACAGATTTCATCCACCTAATACAAGCTTGATTGCACAGATTATAGGAAACTAGTCATGCACAGCATGTTTCTTCCATATTTGGGATGGTGTAGTGACAGACAGATTGAGGCTAATATGGGACTATGATCACGCTTTCTACTTCTTTGCCATAAGGCTGCATTTTATGGTAAATTAGAGTGGCTGCTGATGGATCTGCATATGATGATAGTGGTCTGGGATGTGCTCAGACCTCACCACTTGCTGTTGAGATTCTGTGTACATGTTGCCACCTGCCACTGTGTGTTGCTAGCAGTGTTTTCTTCATCACAGGGATGACCAATCCTTTAGCTGAAGGGTCTCCATCTAGATGGAAGGGTCTCTATCTAGATATAGTCTCTATCTATCAGCAGGATTTCTATGGTGTTTTTTTCCATTTATGCCAACCACGTACTGCCAAATGATGTATTTTGAAGTGTTCTTTTAGTGTGCCTCAGTCTTTCTGTGTTTTGGACATTAAGAGTAATTTCTTCACGAAAGAGTGATTAAACATTGGAGAAGGCTGCCCAGGGAGGTGGTGAAGGCACCATTCCTGGAGGTCTTTAAGAAAAGACTAGACATGTCACTTAGTGGGATGGTCTAGTTGACAAGGTGATGTTTGGTCAAAGGTTGGACTTTATGTCAGAGGTCCTTCCAACCTAACTGATTCTGCTCCTCCCAAATCTGCCTGTAAGTTGTAGAGGAAAATACACGTGCACTTATTCCATAGGTACAAATATTCAACAAAATAAAGAGGTTAAAAGTTGGCTGCTTGTTTGAAATCTGTGTGTTTATGTGCTGCAGGGCAGAGTTCTTTCTGCCCCAGGAGGTCCATCCTCTTTGGCTGCAGCACATAGAAGGAACCATTCAAAAGGACCAAAGAAACTCCTTTTTTGTTCCTTGGGGAGACTGAAGTAATCTGCAGGAAATGTTGCTAATGCTCTGCTCCTATTTTGTTCTTCTCTGAAGTAACTTTTGGGGGATCTTCAGCACATATTGTGCAGTCTGATTGCTTTGAACATTAAGGGATGATCAGTGGTTGGGCCTTTTGTACTTGAGCATTCAAGGCTTTCCAGGAGTCCTTAAACAGCCAAACCTGACATCAAATAGGTAATGCACTCAAATGGATAGATGTTCTGTAGTGCAGCATCTGAAAGGGACAGGGGAGTGTTACTCCTTTGCTGCTAGCAGGGTTTTTTCCTCCCCCTTTTACCAATGGTATTGATACTTAAGAGACCTGATCTCAGTGCTGGCACTTGGTGGATTCCTTCCTTTAAGACAATGTTGCATGTAGCTCTTGTTTGCCTGGGACATACCATATATGAAGCTTACATTTTGCTTGTGTAGTGCTGCATCTGAACAGAGAGGCAAGTGTCAGCCTTGTCCCAAAAAACTACGTGCAGGGAAGGAGGCTTGATTGAAATTTAGAAAAGGAAAAAGAAAAAAAGCTGTTGGGTAGATGATGCTGGTCTGGCAGTGTGGCCAGGGTGACGTTTGCACTGCAGCAACCAGGAAGAGGAATTTAAGTGCAGAGTGGGACCTTGGGAATGCTCTTGAAGGACAGGATTTTTTTTTTCTGAATTCTGTGTCAGTAGTACATCTTTTGGCCATTGGCCAGGCAGAAAGTTATCTAGCTCAAGCTTTGAGTGAAGACGTGTGCTGATGAATGTGTGAGTTTTGGCATGAGGTGATTACATTAAACTGAACACTGAAGTCATGGACCTATAGGTGTGTTGACCTACTGACAGAAAATAATATTTCTTTGTGCCTCTTCCCTTTTGTGCATCAAATGGGGAAGTAGTACTTCACTTTTTCACAAAGCAGTTGATGTGTAAGTTATTAAAGTATTTTAAAATGTAATTTATGCACAATGTCCTTAAATTTGCTTCTGTACTTGGATATCCCCTGCTAGAGTAGAAGTTACTATAACTCAGAAGAATATTGATGTCTCTGATCCCCCACTCTGTATCTGGCAGCAACCATTACAACCATTATCTACCCCTCAGGAGACAGGTAAAAATAGATTAAAAATCACCATGCAAGTAGTCCACTGTTTTGTTACACAGTAGATAAAAATGCTTTTTATATTCTTGATGCAAGTAGAATTAATCTTTTTGCAATTCTTGGCCTAGTTAGCATATCTGCCAATACTACTTCTGCTAAATTTTGAAAGTTGCTAACTCTCTTAGGAAAAAAAATCTGTAACTACTTCCTGCTCTGACCAGATTTCTTGTGTGTCCTCAGAGACAAATTGCTTTGAACTTGTTTGCTCCATTGTGTGCTATTTGCCTCTATGTCCCACATATGCCATCCCCTCTTTCCCTTCTATTTCTTTATTCCACTCCTAATGTGGTATTTTCAGAAGTGGACTATTCACAGTTTTGTGATTTTCAGTCTTTTTCTGACACAATATCTTTAAATGGATCGAGGGGAGATGTGGGGGTGTGGAGTGAAGCATGGCTTTTTCTGCTATTCTATTCATAGAAAAGAATGTCAGTCCTGGTTGTCCATTAGATGTTACCATAATGAAAATGACTGGTCACTCTGTAGTGACACAATTATTTCTAGCATTACATGATTAATCTTTTGTTTCAGATTCTGCTTAATAACAACAAATATGCCTGGTTTTAATACGAGGAGCTTAGTTTGCCAAATACTTAGGAATCTGAAGCTTGTGGACAAGTAAATATGTTTTTTTCACATATGAAAACTATGTCAGAGTACTCAAATCGTGAAGAAGAAAATCAGGTATCCTTATTAATGAAGGAGCCCCTATTCTTGCAAAATCTCTAGTCAAACATTATTCTGGAGAGTTCAGTGGGATTACTCTGAGTAAATGCTGCAAAAAGGGGGGGGAGGGGGAGGAATTACCAACCCCCACATTATTTCTTTTGAACTGAGGTTGAAAACTTCTGCTTTTCTTTATGTAGGGTTAAGAAATGGAGTATGAAATACATGCTTTGGTTAGTCCAATAAACTTGAACATTTAATTTGGGTCCAATTCATATCTTGGTGCTGAAAGAGTGCAATGAGTTTACTGCAGGATAGATGCATCATGCTTATAACAGCAGTATATATGCTAAAGCAATAACAAGATTTCATTGCTTGGTTTCCTCTGTTTCTAATTTATGCATGTTTAGACTGACCAAACAGATTTGGAAATATACTGGTGGATTTTGATATTCCAGTTTGGTAATAGATTAATACTTTCTTAAGGAAGCATGTAATTGTATGTCTCAAGAATTAAGTGAAGTTCTCGGAAAAGGTGTAAAAAGATTAGATCTACCTGCACATATTTCTAACTTGACTGCAGGTGCAATGATCTCAAACCTTGGATTTGCTTCCCTCAGGATTATCTTGACATATCCCCTTTCCCCAGTTCCTTCTGTCACGACACTTTGGTCTTTCTTTCAGCCTATGGCACCCAAGACTTGTATCTCAGAGGATAAAACAAAGTCCTGTAAATCACAGCTAAACAGTTTTTTAAAAATCAAGATGATGTGATATAATCATGTACAATCTTCCTGTGTCTTCTCTGGGACCACGTCTGTTTCATAAAGGTCTCTGTGTTTTGTAAAATAAGTGTGGTTTGTGCTCTGAATTTGATGCGCTTGGTCCTGGCTCTGTCCTCACACCTATTGGTGCTATGAGGCTGTTTGGGAGAACGTGTACATCAAGTTAAAGGTAGTAACTATATCTTGTGTTGCTGCAGGGGAAGAAGCAGGGACAAAACACAAGAGCCAGGGAGTATGTAACAGCCAGGTTCTGTGGCTTCTGGTTTAAGTTACGTGTCTGTTATGTGATTGACATCACTCCCACTACACTTTTTTGGTGAGCCATGAGTAAAGGCAATAATCTAGATACTTAATTGCTCAATCTGTAAAGCAGATGAAGCTGCATAATTGGTGTTACGAGTTGTTACTTTAGTGCTGTCACAGAAGTCAAGAAAACTGTTCATATTCAACACAATTAAAAGACTGAGTTATTGCAGTGGTATCTGAATGCATGGTTCTATTTGTGACTCTGGTTAAGGTCTGTTTTTTTTTTTCTTTTTTTTCCTTTATTGTGGTTAGTGAATTTGATTCTCCTAACTGTGTTTGGCATTTGGACTTATTCATGTTGAATAGAGTTTGGGGGAGCTGGATGGGACTGGAGGTGGAACACTGCTCAAATGTTCCTTTGTAGACTGGCAGAAGAATTTTCATCATTCACTAAAACTTGTTCTGAATTTGTACAGCACTGCTTATGAAAATAAGCTGTGGCCTTTTGAGCATGGAAGAGAAGAAAAATTCACCCTGCACGTTGACTATTTGTTCCAAAATGGCTCTTTGAAGAGTAGTGACTTATTTAACAGCAAAACCTTTTGGACCATGACAATAAAGCTGCCTGAACAAGTTAACATGCATGCTTTGACCTCAATTTGAGGAGAATTCAAATCAACATCTGCATAAATCATGGTCTCTGGAGCTGGACATGTGCCCTGCTTGTTATATAGTAAGGGTGTAATAGGCTGTGAGAGCAGAAGGAGGAAATGGCATCTGAATAGATAGACTTCACTACAGGCTTCATAGTTCAGAGATAAAATAATAAACGAAATGATAAGTAAGATAATTATTTTTAAGACTGGAATAATATCGGGCTTGGCAAACCTTAGAATACCCTTCTGTTAGCTGCACTTGCTATCAAGATACCAACGTTTTGAATTGTGGAAAAAACTGCCTAATTTTTCTATTGCCTGCTTCAGCCCCAATTCAGACGTGGCGCCCTTCTCCCCTCCCGGGCACATCCTCGGGGCGCTGCGGGACGGCCGGCGGGGCTCAGCCAGGCGGTGCGGGCGGTGGAGGGGCCCCGGCGGGGGGGCCGCGCTGCCGTTACCATGGCAGCGCCCGCCGCCGCATCCTCTGGATCAACTTTCCCGCTGGCATAAAAGCGAGCCGAGGCGGTGGCGGCGGCCAGGAGAGACGGGACGGGGCGGCGGGGATCCGTCGGCGGCTGCGGAGCGGCGGCCGCTGCCTTGTCCTGCCTCCGCGCCTGCCGAGCGCCCGCGCCCCGCCCGCGGGGCTCCCCGGGGTGCGGCGGGCAGGCGGGGAGCCATATTGCCGGGCGGGTGGGCGGAGGGTCCCGGGCCGCGGTCTGCACGGTGTCCCGTCCTCCGCTGACACCTTCCTTTCTCCTCTCCCGCTTGCATCGGCGGCCGACGCGCGCTCCTTCTGTTTGATCCCGTCTTCTGGCACGCATCGCCCAGCATGCCGATCGCCCACTTGCTGGAGCTATGGAAAGGGATAGAGGTGGAGCCCATGGAGACGGAGGTGAGCGGCATCGGCGGTACTGCCGGCCCCGCTTTCCCGCCGGGGGAACCACCTCGGTGCTGCCCGAAACCTCGCGAAATGGGGTGTGATGAGGATCCCTCGTTCTGTCCGCTCCCTGCTGAGAGTGGGAAGCGAGGCGAGGCTCGGGAACCTGTTGCCCCACACGCGGGGCGGTTTGTAGCGCGTTGCGCGGTACCTCGGTGGTGCGGGATGTCTTGTCCTGCCCTCCCGCCCGCACCGGGCTCGAGTCGGAACCTGCCCCGGCGGACTGGGGCGGCTGAAAGAGCGTATACAACGGGTACCAGCAAAGCGGGCTGAGTCGGGCTCAGGCTCACATTTACACATGAATTATGTGATCTGCAATGTGAGGCTCGCGTGAGTCCGTAGACCTCACCTGGGTTCTGATTACCCATTTTCCCGCTACCTCTAAGCACAAAACTGTGCTTTCAGGATAATACTGGAAACCCAGTGCTGTGATAACTACCTGGCTGCTGTGTTGTATGTACTCACGATTTGTCTTGTAGCGTTTTTGTTACCTGCAATTTAAGATTATCTTGTGTCAAGAAAGGGGTCATTCAAGTTCAAGTGTTTGGAGAGTGCTCTCGGGCACACGGTGTGATTCTTGGGGTTGCCTTGTGCAGAGACAGGAGCTAGACTCAGTGATCCTTGTGGGTATCTTCCATTTCAGTTTATTCTATGATTTTTGTACAGTAATGGGACAAGTGGATTCCTGACTGTTTCTGGGACTCTTCGAGTAGTGCAGTAAAAACAAAGTATTTCAGGTCAATTGTTTACAGCACAGCATGCATATTTGTAACAGATGGTAGAAATAGATGAGTGAAACTTGAGAGTCGTAGGGGTTTTGCATTTATTTAACACCCTGCCCCATTCTTTGATTGAAGTATTGTAACAGGGGTTTGGTGAGAAGGGCCGAAAGGAATGTAACTCAACCAGCCAGGATACGGGGAATACAAAACACCTCTCAAAAAAGGAGTTGCTGACCTATGGAAAAGGTTTCACACAAGGTTTTAGTTTAAACATGTAAACAATACAACAGAAGTGATACTGTAATGTATTATCACAGCACAGCTCACTCTGGAGTCCCTAGGTGAAGGATAAGTTGTGAGGGGCTTGCGGAGGTTTAAATGGTGTGATTCACTTCTGAATACTGACACTTGTTCCCCTTTGTGTGATGCAGGGAATCTGAGTACTAATAAACAGATTATAGCTGGGAAACAGTGTATCCTGATTTTGTTTGAGAAGTCAGTTGACACCTTGTTAAATCACTTTAACAATGAGAAGATTTGTATAACTGTACTTACGGTGAACAGTTTTCTGCTGAACATCATAAAAATGGTGCTCCCCTCCAAGTCCTCCTTTCCACTGACTACAGTATTCAAAGTGCATATACATGCTTGTTCTTTTTCTTCTTCCATCCCTTCTTCCTAAAATCAATTTGTTTTGTGTGTGTTCCCAGTGCTTTTCTTTCTGGCCCAGGCATAAAGCACTTCAGTTATTGCTTAGATTGCTTTTTCTGCCATCAGGTTCTGGGAACAACTTCCCTAGATCACAGGGTAAGTCCTGCATTAAAGGCCAATATACATAGCTTGGGACATGTTTGTATCGTCACCTCTTTTGTTGGTAGAGGACTGTTTAGACCTTTCTTCCATAGAAGACCTTTCTTCCACATAGAAGAAACTATGTGGATCTCCTTACCTGGTGTAACTGCCCCATTGCAATGCCAGTTGATCAGAGGTTTGGGATTGTAGGTTATGGTGGCGCTTTTTTTTTCCTTTTTTTTTTTTTGTTTGTTTCCTGCTTTAAAGAATACCATAGTTGAGCTACACTGCTCTGTTGTAGAACTCTCTTGCAGAGCTTTCACTTACAAAAAGTTTACAGAGGGTTAACGAATTGCAGTCATGAACCCCTGTATTTTAGATGAGAACAAAAGATAAAGCACCATTTATTAGCTCTATTTATTGCTGTCTCTAAGCGCATTAAAGATACGCTATAACTTATAACCATTTTAGATCATGTTGTAGATCGAATTCCTGAAGTACCATTTGCTCAAATCTAGTAAAGGTACATAGAAATTAATTTCATTTCTTGTGGGCTCTTCTCCATGAAGACACTTTCAAGCAGCAGAAACATTTACTCTTTAATGAACTGAATGCAGCTTAAACACTAGTGGTTGCACTGATTCAAGGGAGCTGTCATGGTCTCTGCATCTGTGTGGGATAAAATGTTTTCATGATTGTCTGCAAGTTGTTCTTTTTCACGAAAGCTTTTCACAGTTAGTAGACAAGAAGGGAGGCAGTTTAATTCTTTGATGCATGTGGACCTCTTTCTCCTTCTCTTCCTTAATGCCAAAAAACCTTTTAAAACAGAGGCATTTATGAGTGCCTGTGCATGATTCAGGTGAATGACTTGCAGATATTGAAGACAGCTTTTATAGTAAATCAATCACTTGATAAGGAAGAGTGCATTTAGGGCATGTTCTATATTATATTTGTATAAAGGAAGATTAGAGTTAAATTCTGCTTCCTTCACCTGTTGACTCAGGAGGTCATTAATTGTGTTTGACAAGTAAGCAAGAAAATTGGAATATTTGCTGGGTCTAGAATTTCTTTGTGAGTAGGCAAAGTTATTGATCCCACTCAAGCTGGACAGATGGGATAGTGAATTACAGCCTTGGGAATATTTTTCCTGAGGAAAGGCTGTGTGATCAAGGTCTATGTAATCTTTCTACCTATTTTCCAAAGGGTTCCTCACTTAATAGGTTTCAGCTGAGCTCAATATTGAAATGGAAGTTGAATGTCTAGAAAATTTTGTCCTATATATACACATATATTCTCTTTTCTCAGCAAGAAATACAGTTCCAGTTCTGTAGTTTTTTCATGAATAATGTTGTTTTGTTCTTTATTCATTCTGTGGCAAATGTGTCTTTAACTATTCATCAGCAATTTTAATAGTGCCAGTATGCTCTTGCTTTGTTCTCTTAGCATTTTATATATCTTGGTGAAAGCAAGTCTCCATGGATTCAAAGGTTAATTTGTCTGTGCTAAATGTGAAGAATTAAACATGCCTTCTATAGTAGTATAAATTGAAAGCAAAATAACTGCCTAAAACTAAACTGAATTTTGTGCTATATTTTGGCTTAGAATTGCTTTTCTTGATAGCATATATTTATATGACTTTTCCTCTCTTTTCTCCTCTCTGTTCACTAGACTGTGGTGGAAGATGCTGCCCCAGATGAAGAACCTTTAAAAGAGGTAAATCTGCTTATTCATGAATCACACAAATGTTAAGGAATTATGATATCTTCTTCTGCCTTCATGGAAACAAAATGTCTCTGATACTGTTTCTCCACATGCTTCTAGCTGTGAAGATGTGAACCCAACCCATTTTTGATCTCTTACTACAAGGTCAAGTGGAAAAAAAAAATATATTTTGAACTGGAGGTTAGGGAATTTTGGTTTACAGGTATTGTCTGTGTGCTTTTTCCAAGAAAGAGCACACAACTTCTTGAGGCATATGGTTTTCCTGCAGAGAAGATTTTGTAATAATCTCAAAAAGAATAGCTATCATATTAACAATATTTGTGTATTGTAAATTGTGCCCGATAAATTAATTCCAAGGACTGTTAAATAGAAGTCATTATTTCTTGTCCACTAGGCTGGCTCTTTACCAGAAGAAGACTGAGCTAACACTTTGTTTCAAGTTAGTCT
The DNA here is from genome assembly GCF_003984885.1 of Neopelma chrysocephalum. NCBI lineage: Eukaryota > Metazoa > Chordata > Aves > Passeriformes > Pipridae > Neopelma > Neopelma chrysocephalum. Next base: position 9,479,388 of record NW_020897691.1, read on the forward strand.
ATTGTTTATATTACTGTAGCACTGTGCTATTGTGCTGATTAAAAAACCAAACCCAAACCTACAGGAAAAGGTAAGTCTTGCCTCAAAGTGTTTAAATGTCCAGTTTAAACATAGAAGGTGATATGAAGATACAAAGCAGGTGAGAACAAATCAACATTCACTCTTATGATTAGTTGAGGGCAAAGCTTGACCGTAAAACTGGCTGCCAGTGGCCCCAGGTGTTAGTGCAAGGTACTGCTAGTTTGTGTAGAGTAAACCAAGGTGTTCTTGAAAGATCATTTGTCATTTGCAGATGTCAAAAAGCGAAGGAGACTGAATCCCTTCAAGAATGAAGGGAGGCTGCAAAGATGCTTGTCTAAGAAGCCACCTTTTGAAGATAAACTTCCCAGTATCTCTTACTCCTGGAAATACAAAACTTACCTTTGATGTTTGATTTTCAGTGCAAGGATGTGTTTTTGTTACTTTCTACTATGCTAAAGGCATAGTTTTAACCCCTTAATGATAGAAAGGAGCAATAAGTCTTAGTTTTGATCTCTGAAGTGAATGCAATTTCCCAATGCGTTTTTCCCCTCCTTTTCTATTTCCTAAGAAGAGCAGTAAATTACTTTTCAAAAATCTTGTGAGTGAAATTAGGGGCAGGTAACTTGGCTCATCACTTTTTTGAGGATATGGCTGAAGATCAAATTTCTGGTTTGTGGGTTTTAGGAAGACTTTTTTGTGAAGACACCCTTCATTTCCCAAATTAATTTAAGCTAGTTAATTTTCATTAGGGATGCTTCTTATAATTCTGAAGGTCAAATTTGACAGAAAAAAATGGCATGTAATGCCTACTTGTATAGAACGTTAATCCTGTGTTCTCATTTTCTGATATAAGTATTACAGTTTGCAATTTGATGTCTGTAATGGTGTTTTTTTCTGGTGTCTACTACTCAGCAAGGTGATTGCAGTGCCTGTATGATGAGTGGGAGCACATACTTATGTCTGACTGAAAAGCCTGCTTCACTTGTGCATTATAAAACGTGCACAGTGACCACTAACAAATATCACTGTCCAATGTAGAAGTACCCTCACCCTTCACTTTCCACACTGCTTCATTACACAGTACTACAGAAAAATACAACAAGAAAATCTGACTTTCCCCCTTACTCTGCTGCTGTCATGCTGTTTCAGCCCTTTACTGGCTTAGTCTGTAAGCTTTTTCCATTTCTATGCAGCTGCTGTCCTACTGTAGTGGTATTGCAAGAAGGAACAGTGACTGATAGCTGTACTGTGCTCAACCCCAAAGTAATTTTTCTTTTTGTTTGAGACATTGAAGCATGACTTAAGGAGTGAATTTGACTCAAGTAATGCAGTGGCTCACATCTGCTTAAAGGATGTTCTAAATAACCTGCTTTAGGCTATGTTTGCCTTCTGCTTTCTTCTATCCTGTGTTCGGTATGGACAAATGAAATGGTGGTAAAATGCATCATAAAAACTGCATTTCTCATTTTTTTCTAAGGTCTGATCTTCCTGTTTATGGACAAGTTCTTTAAGTTTTTTGGGGGCATAAATTAATGGGATTGTTGGATACAGCAAGTGTTTCTGAGGCACATCTTGGCCCTAGAGTATTGTGTGTCAGCTCTGCTCTAGAATTGTCACCTATATTACTCAGAGTTGCTATCATCAGGGTTTTTCCCTTGGATGGGGAACATCCCAAAGCCATGGACCCAGTTTGTCCTACCACAAAGGCAAGCAGGTTAGTGGATGAAAATTTCCTTAAGAGGATTTCAAACTCCTGCAGCAATCATTGCTTAGACTTATGGGATACAGTTTTCCTTATGTGATTATTTTTGGCAAACAGCCTTTTCTTGGCAGAGAAGCATAGGTTTGACCACCTGTGTTTATTAGAGGCCCCAACATACTTAAGGGTAACGTGCTTTGTGGTCTAGTCTAGGTCAAAGTGTTAATATGCTATCTTAACCTCCTTGAAAGTGCAGTTGGCAGCAAAATTCTTTGCCGCATCTTCCTAAAATAATGCGTATATGTGCAATACTGCTCACAGTACTTTGAAATTACAGCATTCAGAAAGCTAGCCTGTAATATTGCTTTGAGCTGTTTTACCCTTTCAAGTGAATTTGTATGCTCTAATTCAAACATTGCATGGGGCTCCTGGGAAAGAAGAGGAGATATGTAATGGAAATGATGATACACAAACAGAAATGCATGGCAAAACTGAAAATGGCAGGACCTAGGCTTACTATTAACTCTTGTACAGTTCCCAAAGACTAACTTCTGCTGATACTATGTACACTGGTGCAAATGTGAATAATAAAATTGGAGGAAGCAAAGGTGGATGCTCTGTGTATAGTCTCATGGCAAGCGTACATTGCAGGCTCAACCACTGTCCATAGCAGATATGAATTTATTGGATCCTCAATGAAAGATCAAGTTTTTATAAATAATGGCAGTAATAGCTCATGTGATACCATTTAGAAACTGAATTAAAACTATGTTGAATGGTCACAGTGAGTAAAGCAGCAAACCTGCTTTATCACCGGAAATTTTATATTTGTTGCGCTATTGCTACTGTTCTCAAGGCAATAAGTGCTCATAGCAACATAGAAAGCTGATGTTGGAAGGCACCTCTGCAGATCCTCTAGTCTGATCTTCTGTGCCTTGAATGGACTCTGCAAGCTCTCTGGGACCTTGTTCTAGTGTTCACACTAGATGCAAAAGAAAATTCTCATGTTTAAGTAAAGTTACCTGTGCTCTGGTTTGTGTCCACTGCCTTTCACTTCACTGGATACCACTGCAAAGAGTCTGGCTCTGTCATCTCTACTTCTTCCACATATGTATACATGTTAATAAAATACTCTCCATTCCTTCCTTGTCTTTTCTTCGGGGGAACAAATCCAGTTTTCTCAGAATCTTTTTTTTTTAAGGTCAGATCCTCTCATCAATTGATCATTTTTGTGGTGATTATTCACCTTCACTGAGCTTGCTTAATTTTTGATGCATCTCACTGTTCACTTGAATCAATTAGTCAATTCACTTCAATCACTTCTTCATCTCTTTGTCTGAGATGATGATATGGGAGACAATGTCAAAAGCCTTACTTAAAGCCTATGCACTCAGCCTCCAAAATGGTCATCTCTTCATAGAAGGCTGCCAGGTTGTTTAAGCACAATTTTCCTCTTCACAAATCTATTCTGACTACTCCAAATAATTCTCATTTGTATGTTTGTGAGTTCTTTCCAGAAGGATCTGATTAATCATCCTTTCTGGTGTCAAGGTGAGGCTGACTGGCTTGCAATTTGTTGGGTCTTCTTTCTTGAAGATGGGAACTACATCCTTTCTTACTGCTCTCAAGAAGCTTTCCTAATTGCTATGATTTTTCAGAGCATTGAGAGTGGCCACACAATGGTATTGGCCGGTTCCCTCAGCACTCATGGCTATATCTCATCAAGTCCAGCAGACTTTAATTTGGGGAGGGAGAAGGGGGGGCCGTGTCCAGTTTGTTTAAATGCTCTGTAAATTGACCCTCCTCCACCAAGGCCAAATGTTTCTTTTCCACCTGTTTTAGGGGCTTGGGAGTCCTAAAGGGCCAGTATTACCAGTAAAGGCTAGGGCAAAGAAAGTACTGGGCACCTTGGCCTTGTATCCTTTGTCATCATCTCCCCTTCCCCACTCAGTAGCATGACCAAAGTTATTCCTTTTGCAGCTAATGTATCTGTAGCAGCCTTTCTTGTTACCCTCTATGTCTGTCACCAGATTCAATTGCACATGGGCTTTGCCTTTTCTGACACCATCACTACATGCTTAATAGTTTCCATGTTCCTCCTGGACACCTCGCTGTTTCCTCCATCTATATATATTCTTTCATGTCTGAGTTTTGTCAGATATACTCCTTGTTCATCCATACATGCCTTTGACTGCCTTTGCATGATTTTCTCTTGATTAGGGTGGCCAAATCCTGAGCTTGGATGAGGTGATCCTTGAAAATTATCCAGTTCTCCTGGACCTCTCTTCCTTCCAGGGTCATCTACCATGGGATTCATCTGACTGGTGCCTGAAGAGGACAAAATCTACTCTACTGAAGTCTAGGATTGTGATCTTGACTTCTGCTTTGTTCTGTTGTCTCAGGATCTTGAGTTTCTCCTTCTCGTGGTTGCTGCAATGAAAACTGCCCTTGAACTTCGGTCTTGACCAGTTCTTTCTTGTTTGTAGGGATCAGGTCCAGCAGAACAACTTTCCTCCTTGGCTTGTTGATCACCTGTGTCAGGAAGTGCATTCGTCCATGTAGAAATCTCTTGGATTGCTTTTGCACTTTCAGAAGATATCAGGGTGGATAAAGTGGATTCTTTGAGGGTTAGGGTCTGTACACTTAAGGCTTCTTCCTGCTGTCTGAAGAAGGCCTTTGCTTCTTCCTGATCAGGTTGTCTGTAGCTATCACAGCCCCGAGGCATGTCTGTGCTAGTGTAGTGTTGAACTGCCAGTAACAGTGTCTTTCAAAGGTGCTGTAGTTGTATTCAACTACAGAAACAATGGGAAATTTTTCCAGGCTGTTTGTTGGGGTCTGCACTAGGATTATATCAAAACTGCTTAACTGGTGCACACAAGTACTAGAATTGCTGGTGTATTGCTTTATTTCTCTTGCCAGAAAAATAGCAGTGAACTTAAGGCAGGTCAGAACATTCTGGTTTGCCATTTAAGTAGTTGCTTTTTTTTGCAAAATTGGAGAGGTTGTTTTTTTCCAGTAGTATCTGGTGAACGTCTCCTTGTGTCTCCCACTTCAATTAATTAAAGGTCTGAATACACCTGGTATGGACTGTTCAATCCATTATATATAGGTAAATGTATGTTGGGAATGATTTTTAATAGTAATCATAACTGACTGCACAGTGCAGGAAAAAAATCTGCATCTCAGTGGATGATCTTGCAGATCACAGGTTAGTATGTGTGTTGAGGGTCCTCCAAACAGAATGACTTTAGTTTTCTGCTGCTTTGTGAGTTGTATGTTTTAGTTGTTCAGAATGATCACAGAACACAACCTTCTCCTGGGACAGGAGGTTATTAAAGATAATTATTGAAGTGTTTTGGTAATTTGGATCTGTGTATGTGTACACACACACACAAAAAGCTTGTTAAAAAGCTTTGTTAAAAAGCTTGGGCAATGGAAGCAGCTCGTCCTTTCAGGGAAAAACAAATAGTAAGCTTATGGTCAAATGAGTGGTATGGCACAGAGTGGAGAGAAGCGTAATTTTGTAATATGATGTAAAAGCTCTTGAGGAGGGAGTTTAGGTTGCTAGATGACAGCAACATGTTTACTTAATATGTTGGGTTTTTTCTCCTTCAAAAAAACTCGAAGCATTCAGAATTATCAAAATGTGTTTAAGAAAAATATTTATAGTAATGAAAAATTGTTTTCTTGTTGAGTAATGCATTATAATCACAGTATGTAAGTAGCTCTAAGTTCAGGTATTGTGCTACACACCTTCCTAAAATAGAGACGCCTATAAAATGATCTGGGATGACTTGTTTTTCTCTACAGAAGTGTGTAGTAAATAAGCTCAAATGCAGGCCCTTATCCGATTACCAGAAGATTATGACCTTGCATAGATTCTTACAAAATTACAGTGGTGATGTATTTAAGAAACAAATTATTTCTCCTTCACACAGCTCTTCTTTGAGCATGTGGTGTAGGCAATGTAAGCTGTTTTAATTTACTTAAACCTTTCCATTAAAAAAAAAAATCTCAAGTACTTTAGCTCTTATGAAGGATTTGGTAGGTAATAACTCTGTAAATTGCTCTTTAGAAGCTGGTTTTTTTAATATATTTTGGACATTGATCTACAGTACCTATGTTCCAACACTTTAAAAAAGTAAATAACTGCAATTTGTTTTGGAATGAAATTGATCAGGCAACCAACTGATTATTGGAAAAAGTGTATAAAAATGTGTGTCCTTGATGGAGATGAAGGGTTATTTCATCACTGACTTAATGTGGCTAAAATGTGAGAGGGGACGGCTGGGGTTATGGGGTGAATGAAGTGTCTTCTCCTCCTCTTACACCCCAGAGCCTGTGTTCGGAATCCCAGCACTGGAGGGGAAGCTGACAGGACAACAGCTGTGTTGAATTTTGTTACTTCTGATTCTTTATAGATTGACTTCTTGTTGTCACTGTCCTCATTAACTGAATTAGGGCAGACATAGGAGAGCTGTCAGTATAAAAATACCTGATTACTTTTTTTCTCTTTGATATTTTTCCTTCTCCTCCCCTTTGTACAATTCATACAGCAAACAGAGATGTAGAAAACGTCAACTTTTGGGGGCTAAGCAGTGTGTAGAAAAACTTATTACACAAACTGAAAGAACTGAGACCTTTGAATTTTAATGTTTATGTTTATTGATGTCCCATTCATGTTAAACTTCATTTTCTAGCTATTTTTTTGTACAGTCTCTGTTATTTCTTTGAATTATTGCTCTCCGACAGCATGCTGTTGTGGCTCCGAAGCATTAGAAACAAGATAATAGCATTTAAGAAAAACTTCTGAAAAAGTCTGTGAACCTTTATCAGGATTTCTCAACCCCTCTGGCTTTCTGCAGCTGTTGCTAAATGCTGATATCTCTGGTGAGTGGCAACCTGCATTGAAACTATTCTTTCCATAGCTGAAGGGTGACAGATTTTGTTTCTCAGAAACCTTAGTTTTTAAGAACCAAAAAAACCCCTCTGTTTCAATATCTATTGAGACCCTAAATGAGGGGATGATGGTGTTCTGGCTGGTAGAAAAGATCACTGATATTTATAGTTAATGGCAGAGCTTCTGTTACCTGGGATAGTAGCTGATGCTCACTCCCACTGATGTGTAACTTTTATATTTGGCCCTGGTCTTCTTAAACCTCTCTTGAATCAGGGCTTTGCTGTGGGGGTGATTTCACCACTGTTCCTGATACTCCAAGAAGCACTGACACAGTGGGGTGATGTAGCCTGCAGAGTTCAGGGACAATGCATGGTAGCGTATGTTTTGTGAGTGTGTTTTTGTTGTGTGTTGGATTTTTAAGTTTGCAGTGTTTAGCTGTAGAACAAACAGTAACCAACTAAATTTTTTCCTAAGTGGGTGCTAAAATGACCAACTCTGATGTGCTCAATCAGGCAGCCAGTTAGATGCACAGCAAATATATTGTGTTTAGAAGCTTTTAAAATAATCTTTGCAGACTGCACTGCAGCAGTCACTACTGAGGAAATGTCATGCTGAATGGGAAAAAGAAGTTCTGACAGTGTATGAAAGATGTAAAATGCTTCATGGAATAAGACTGCTTGATTTTGAACAGGAATTATTATTTCAGACAAATGAAAGTTCATCTGGGGAAAACCATGCCCTCATGAAAACAATCTTGTACCACGATGGTAGTTGGTGCCTAAGAGTGTGCTGGTTCTGAGCAAATTGTATCAGGAGAGATGAGTCACTTGGCAGTCCCCAAAGTCAAGCATAATTTGTTTCTGTGATGAGTATGGTGCCTCCTAGAGAGCTGTGTCTTTTAAAATGGAAACAAACTACAATTTACGCATAGATGGTTACAACTTTAGGGTGAGAAAATCCATTTTTCTTTATTACAATGAGCTCAAAGTCAATTGTTTTCCATTTTTTTACCCCTAGATTACTCTAATTTTCTTGCTCCCTCTATGGTTTGTTCTCTGCTAAGAACATAGTGTTTTGTGTGGAAATGAGAGTTCTTTTTTTGAATCCTCTTCTTCTCTCCTTTCCTGCTGTTCCAAGGTTTATAAATAACTTTCACCAAAGGAAAAGTGATGTGACAAAGAAGCAAGATGAGCACTGTTGTTTTGGAAGAAAAAAGTCTTCCTTTGACTGCTTTCTTCCAAAGATTTGATGGGAAAAATCAGAACATAGCTCTAAATCTAAAAAAAAAAAAAAAAAATTAAAAAATACGTTCTCAAGTGGGCATGGCTAGACACAGAAGAATTATGTTGTTATTGTAGATGTCAAGAATTAAGCTTCTGTTTCTAGGCAGTTTTGTGTTTCAGGGTGTAATTTATCCAATACTTGACTAGTTTTCCCTGTTGACTAGAAAGGGAGCTTTTGGTAATAAATTAATCTGGTTGCATTTGAACAAGTGAGTTAAACTTGCAGAAGTTCTGTGTTTATAGAATGCGTGATCAGTACATGTGCATGTTAATTACACTCAGGGTTTCACAAAGATTATTACAGGTAGTGTGTGAAATATGCAGTGTGGTTTTTGTTGCTGCTCTGAATACATTTTAGAAGTTGAGGAGGAAGGCAAATTACCTCTTCTGAAGCAGCTGGGTTCTTAAAAACTACCAGATGCTTTGTCTCATTTGGCCGACTATTTCTGATAGGTGACCAGAAAAGTCATGTTGTATACTACCTCTGTGGAAGACAGAGGGTTGCATCAACACCAGAAAATTGTGGGGCTGAATATAAAGATCTGGTGTCTAGAGTTGCAGGTGGGTATTTGTGCAGTATTGTCTCTGTGAAGTTAACTGAAAGTTCCCAGCTGTTCAAAACTTTGATCCAGCATCTATACAGAAGTTCTGGCATATCTAAGTTTCTTGAAGTTTGGGTATCATAGTCAAATGACCTCTTCACAATTATATGAAGTTAAAACTAAGTCTTCTAAACATTTTAATTCTGGATGTGAAGAGCTTAGTACTTGACAAATTCTGCCCTTGCTCAGACTGTCTCATCAAAAGTGAATGTGGATTTCCTGATTGCTATTTTGTCTTTATTCTGTAGCTGTTTTCTCCCCTTTTTAATTGGTGTGTTTTTGTGAAGTCAGTATTCAGAGGGATTACTAGGTTTGTTTAGTGTGGTCTAGAATTCTTTTTTCTGATAACAAACTTGAAACAAAACAAAAAGAGAGGGAAAGCATAGTGTGTATTAGCTGACATTCACATATTTGATGGATGATTGAGGTACAGTCTATCTGTTTCATGAATGTCTTTTGTTATTTGTGATGCTCTGAGTTTTAAGTGTGGTGTTTAGGCATGTTTATTTATATCTAGGTACTTGAATAAGTAGCATGATCGTCCTATACACTGTAACAACTACAGTTCTTATCTCCAGTAATTGGGAACTGAGGAGTCATCAACATTTGCTAATCTAAAACTGTATATTTTTAGTCCAATTCTCAATTTTCAACTGTAGAGAAAATCTAATACTAATATATTTAGTAATACCTCTTTTGAAAGAAAATTCCAAACACAACAATGAGCAAAACAGTACTTTTCAAATTTGTACACGAGACTGTTATTTGAGTGGATTGCTTCCTGGTTTGTGCTGTTAATCATGCATGTTTAGTTTGTATCATCTCCTGCATTTTCCTATAAAAAGTCTTTAATTATGGTGGACAGTCTTGAGAGAGACTTTTTGTATAGTATATATTACAGCAGCTTTTAACAGGATTTGCTTTATTAATCTATTTTTTTTTAAGAAAACTAAGGCTTGTGACTCACCCTTTCTATAAAATAAGCTGATACAACAGAATTAAATTGCTTAAGTAGTGTTTTGGTTGTGTCCGTGAACCTTCTCTGAGCACCTGTCATCTGAAAACTCTTTCTGACTTACACAGTGTACCTGTGAATTTCTACATCCCATAGTGTGCTTGAGGGCTGTGTTACAGACTAGCCCTGGTGGCTAAAGGTGCCGAGCATCTTGCTTAAAATGCTGGAGCAAGGGTCTTGAAAGCTACTCAGACTGTTTCCTCCTGGATCCCTTATGCAGTAAGTAATTATTCAGCTCCAGGAGTAAGCAGTTAAGTTTGTGTTACTTTGAGTTTGCTGCTATGATCTAGCTTCCATGATTCATACTCCTGCTTGCCAACTGGAGGTAGCGTAAGGCTTAATTAAATGTGTAAAACATTTTGAACATTTTCCTGAAATATGGTTTGTCATGCTGCTTATAGCTGGCAGCCTTGCACACCTTTTTTGGTTCTCAGAGCCAGCTTTGAATAAATAATTGACTTTGGGCAGGCGGTGGGGTATTTGGTGTACATACTGTCATCCTTGAAGTATCTGTGTAAAAAGAATATTTAATAATTTAAAAATGGCCAAGATTAAAGGGTGTATACATCACACAGTGTGCAGATGAAGAATGTGTTCTTTTGATTGCTTTGTGCTCGTTATAAAATTTGAAAGCCCTGGAGGCTTTGATGTCTAGGTGAGGCTTATACAATCCTATTGATGAAGCTACACAGAATCCAGTTCCTGTCCCTGGAACCCTGCAAGTTCCCTGGCTTTGAAAGAGGAATTTGAAAACTGATCTTCCTTTCAGGCAGGTAAGCAGGAGTTCTCATACACAGTAGATCATCAGCCAGGAGTCTCTACACCTGGATCCTCATTTTGACTTCTCTAACTCTTTAGTTCTCCAATAAACTCCCCTGTACATGTAGCTTTAAGAATCTGAATATTTTAAGCTATAACTGTGACAAAGAATAAAAAACTATCTAGAATGTATGAACTGGGAGGAAAGAAATTTTAATTTCAGCTTCTGCATGGAATAACTGTTTGTCTCAACTTGATGATTCACTGTTGTGACTGATTACATCAGTACAAAATTATTCTTCTTTTTTCTTGTTCTTACAGTTTTTACCCAGTCCTACTAGCCTTTTTTTTTTTAACAATTCTTCTGAGTTGCTCTATCAGCTTTGAGAGAAAATTTGACCAAGGTTCTTTGAAAAGCCTGAAATATACATTTAGTTCCAAATCTTTTAGACTGGCAACATCCTGTATAGAGGAACCTGAGTTGTTCATCTTTAGCTTTTCTAATAGTATAGGTGCTAATTAATTGTACACTGGGCTCTGATTACAGGTACAGAATGATTTGGTGTGGCAACTCATTTCTTCTCTTGCCCATGAAATGTTTGATCTTTGAAAAACAGTTCACTTTCTGGAATATCTAGAGCTGTGGAAAGTCCTTGCTAAAGGTTTGAAATGGTGACTTCATCAATTTACCAGATTTGGTGCTGGGACTGCAGTGGTTCTTGCGATGTGGTGTAAGGGCTGTAGACACGAGGTATTTTCTTTTGAACTGTCTGACTCTTAACTCCCACCCACTGTGCATGGACTTAAAGATCTCCTGACTGTCACAGAATGGGTTGTAATAGGCTTAAAAACCAGAAATGCCTTCCACATCCCTTTTGTGATATTGTGTGTGGGTATTATGTTTGTGTGTGGGTTTTTTCTTTTTTTTGTAGTGTCCTATATATGGTACTTGTTCTCTAAATAATACTACAAGTCTTCATCTTCAAGGCATTACAGCTCCTTAACTGTATTTTAGTTAGTATCTTGGCGGCCTTGAAAAGTACATTGCAAGCATAGTTACAGACAACAAATGGCCAAAACAAATGTTACCATCTGGTGACTTAAACAACTGTGACTATCAGTGAACACTTGTGAACCTTCTTTTCTGCTGGCTTTTCTTATGACTCAGTTATGAATGATAGGTAAAGGTGCCTATGGGCTAGCCAAGCTAACTTTTTCTCTGTTAATGTCTACAGCAAAGAAAGCTTGTTGTCCTATGTCAGTCTAGAGAGCCTCTTCTTAAATTTGGTAATTTATGCCTGACACTAATCCTTGCTCTTGCTGAAGCTGTACACTTACTTAAATGTCACTGTCCAGCAAGAAAAGTATGTGTGCAGACCAGATGCTTCCAAGGTACTTATGCAGGTTGATTTGAGCAGAGAATCTTACTACTGAGAAGACATACAGTTTCTCAGCTGTACGGCTGGGATGAGACAAGGCCATGGGACAGAAATGGATCGTTAAAATACTGTTTTGCCTAGCTCGCTCTTTGTGCCAGTTTTTGTTCTTTAACTAATGTAAATGGAACCTGCAAGAACAGTTGGAAGAGATGCTTTTTATAGGGTGAAGGAGCCCTGTGTCCCTGGCTGCCAGCTGGGGGAAGCATTTAATGACACTCTAAGTGCTATATAAGGCAGATGCTGACAGCAGGAGGAACAGAGTGGTTGTCTTTTCTCTAGCTGTCTGGAAATAATGGTTTGTGCAATTCTGAAGAGGAAATCTAATGTGGATTAAGGTGTTCCTTTCACAATAATAAAAAACCTTGGAGGATGAGGAGCACCTGCAAATCCTCTTCAGCAGAGAATACAGGTGCTGGATACCTGACAGAGGGAAGTTGGACTTCGTCTTTCTTTGTCACAGCGTCTTTTTGTCTCAGAAAAAACCCTGAGACTGTGCTTTTGATTTTCTGCCAGACTATCTGGAGATGTCTTAGAAAAAGTGAGGTAGCTCTTCCTGCACTGTTTCTTTTAGCTCTTATTTATTCTGCAGTTTTACTTGGGCATCATGCAATGTCCAGATATACTGTTGATCACTTGAATTTAGGATCATTAACTTGCATTGTTAGAACTGACTTTCATCTCTCTGTAGCAGTAAAGGAAAAGTAAGATTATGTAATAGAGTACTGATTTTTAAATTTTTTTTTCTGCTAGGCTTTTCACAGCCAAACAAGATAAATGTTTCCAGAAAATACAACAAAAACTGTAATTTCAGCTGACCTCATGTCCTGGTTAGAACGGCTGGGACCAATTCGTCCCTGGATGGGTGT